>NW_013953634.1:81041-84254 GCF_001266775.1 Austrofundulus limnaeus
GGGGGGGGGGGGGGTAGGTTGGATCAGTGTTAGGCAAACGGCAGACATGACACACATTATCTCGCCTTCATGGTGCTGGGTTTGTGGATGATCTTCTTTAGTGCTGGCCTTCACATTCTGTCACTAGGCTCCTCCTCCAGCGTGATGGTCTTGCCAGTGAGGGTCCTTGACAAAGATCTGCATGCCAACCCTCAGACGCAGGACCAGGTGAAGGGTTGACACCTTCTGGATGTTGTAGTCGGACAGGGTGCGGCCATCTTCAAGCTGCTTGCTGGCGAAGATCAGCCTCTGCTGGTCAGGAGGGATGCCTTCCTTGTCCTGGATCTTGGCCTTGACATTTTCAGTGCTGGCCTCAGCAACGCTGTCCATTTGTCCATCATCAGTCCAGTTCTCGGGTCTCGGCGGTTGGGAGTGGACTCGGAAAGAGCAGAGGACCATCAGGAAAAGCGAAACTCCTCCATCACATAAAAACAAGCGCACACACACAAAAACAAAACAAAAAAGATATTATTAATGAAACAGTTCTATTTATTCAACAGCTTCTTAATAAAATGTCAGACATTTTAAACACCTTTTTTTCTATGCCCTTTAAATGCTGCTCTTTCATAAAACAAAACCTCAGAAAGACAAATCCAAAAATAAACAAATAAAAGAAAAATAAAATCACCTTTTCTTTCTCTTTTCTTCCAGAAAGTTTGAAATACTTTGTTTATATATGTTAAATGGCATGTAACCTGGCATGTAAGCCAGCCTTCAAGTTAGAATGTTTCATTACATGTTTTTTTAACTCTGCATCTCATTTTAAAAGGTAAAACAAACAAAAATAAAAAACACTTTCCCTTGCTTCAGGGAATTGAACAAACCTCCATTCTATATATATACTGGCTCAAAAAATCTTTTGAAACAGAAAAACAAACAAATGAAAAAAAAACCAGTTCGGCAAATACCATTATTCCCCAACCCCCATCATTCACCGCATGATAAACAGTTTCATTAATTAAAAGTATCATAAACTCTTTGTCTTCAATAAAATATTTTTCACACTTCACCCTAACAGTTAGTTAGACACATTCGTTTTCATGCATGTTAGGAGTTTATGAAAAAGGAAACAAAACGGGTGATCTGTTGCCCCGCGCGCGCACCATCCTCTTCAACCGGGCCCTGGCCAAACACCACCCGACCCAGCCGCACCAACAGGAGGTGCCGCTGCACGGCTGAAAACAGCAGAGTCCCAAATGCGCTCCATTAAATTTCCCCAAAATCAAAAGAGACCAAACCCATGTTATTAAAAATATTTCACATACAAACAACCAAAACGTTTATCATTCTTCTTGATTTAAGCTTTGAATCACGTTGATCCCGGAAACCAACTTATAAAGACTCCCATACCCGCAGACACTTTTCACGGCTATCAGCGCCATCTTTGTTTATCATGGCCTGTACTCGAAAGGAAAGCCTTCTGGTCGCATTCTGTGGCTGAAAACTCGGGCTCAGCGCCCTACTTAACGACATTCTATAACGAGATGTCGGGACCGCGGTCACTTGGAATGACTCCTAGCCTACAAAAATGTCACCTCAAATAGAAACAAGACGGAAAAACAACATTTTCCCTCAGCAGTTTAAACATATTTTAACCTGCCTACTCTCACCATAGACAACACAAATGTCCTCTAGGCTACATTAAAAATTGAAAACTGAGCTCCCTGTTTTTGACTCGACAATGGAATAAAAACGCTCCCATTATATACCTCGGCTATTGTCATTCAGTCTCAGAAGAACCAGACCAGCGTCTAACAATTTACAATTTCAAAGTGTGTGGGCCGAAAAATTAGCCATAGCTCTTTAGCATTAGGTGCTAATTAAAATATTAGCTCACCGCGTTTCTGTCACAGACAGGTTCTTTTCAGCTCCAGTCCCAAAAGTCACCCATAGTGCCCAAAGTAAAGACAGACCCCAGGGACACACGTTTGAGCTGCTGAGCTGCTGAGTTCTTAATGAGCTTAAACAACTTAACGGATAATGTGCTAGTAAGCTTGGTTCTCAGGTAAATATACTATATAATTTAATATGTTTAAGGGAGTTATAATTTACAACGTCATAACTGATATTAATTGACTTTTCATTATAACAAACTGGACGGAGAAACTATGGAGAGTCTGGAGATTTTCATCGACGAGTATTTTGAAAAAATAGTCATGGGCAAACCAAAGCATATCTCTGGCAGCGCAGCTAGCATGACAGTTAGCACGCCTACATCAAAGAGGAATAGCTCGGCAAGCTCAGACGATATTTCAAATATTTCTCCAGAAACGACAGGCTTTAAGGAAATATTGGAGTCTATCAATCAAAAGCTAAGCAGTTTAGATAGCTGGTTAGCTTTAGTGAAGGTGCTGCATAAGGAATTCCAGGCCCTGAAGATATCACTGGAGTTTAGCCAGGAGCAAGTAGCTCTGCTAGTTAGCAAGAACACCGAGTTGAAAGGAAAATTGTCTCAACTCACTGAGGGGATGTCACAGCTGTCTGGAGATAATAAAAAGATGAAGGAAACCATCTTAGACATCCAGGCCAGAAGCATGAGGGACAACCTCGTATTCTCCGGCATTCCTGAGAAAGCTAATGAGGACCCAGAGGCTACCGTCCAGAGCTTCATTCAGAACCAGCTGAAACTCTCCAGTGAGACGGTAAACAACATTACCTTCGACCGTGTACATGGGATGGGAGGTAAGAGACACGACAGCAAACGACCACGGGCTATTGTTGCAAAATTTGAACATTTCAAAGAGAAGGAACAGGTTATTAGCTGTGGGAGCTACGTGGTACTAGCTTTAGTGTTAACCATCAGTTCCCTAAAGTATACCTCGATCGCCGTCCCATCAGAAAAAAGCATCTAGCTGAAGGCTGCTGAGCAACGATATCTATAGATAAACTGTATATTAATGGCCAGTTGTTTAGAGACCCTGAGATCACTCCTTGGCTCTATTAGATCTAACGTCAAGGTTAGTGATTATTATACTTATTACTACATTTAATCACCAGTTATAATGTTAACTAAGCACAGTTGGTCGGTGGGTACACACTTGGTGAGCACGGTGGCTACTTTTTGTGTTGTTGTTGGTGGGGGGGTGGGGTCTTTTTTTGTGTTCTTTTTTTGTTCTATTCTGTTCTTTTTTTTTCTTTTTTTCTTCATCTATTTACTATCACATTATTTTCTTT
>NW_013953634.1:85254-91233 GCF_001266775.1 Austrofundulus limnaeus
ATACACGCATGTTCACAACTGTTCACAAACAGGTGCTCTGATCCGGGGGTTCTGACAGGTCACTGAGTGTGTATATACAGTATATGTCAATGTGTATATACGGACAATATTTATGAATGTAGGCATGTATGTATGTATATTTTTATATATGTATGGTTATGTGTGTATTTTTATATATGCCTTCTATGTATTTATCCATTTATTTTTCAGGTGAGCGGACAGATGTTTGGTGTGTGGTCCTGTGTTTTGTTGGTGTATTTTTAATATAATCCTAATCGCTATTTCAGTCTTTCTATCTTTCTAATTACTTCTCTCTCTGTTTTTCTCTCTCTCTATTTTCTCTTCACAAAAAATAAAAAAGAAAAGAAAACATAATGGTGTAGAGGGGATGGCTATAAGGGGAGAAGGGAGGCCATCCATAAAAAAAGAAAAGAAAAAAAAGTAAAGACAGACACCAAACCTGGACACGATCAGCAGAGGAAGACAGGTTAGCTTTCTCAGAAGCTGAAAAAAACAAAAGCCTTCCTTTCCCATTGTCCAGTGGTCGTCCGAAATCGTCGGCCGCTGCGGGAAAACTCCGGTCCTTGGGGCTCCGATAACGACAACGCCAAAAATTGTGGTGGCACGATCTACCAAGAATGCAGAAACACATTGGAATAATAGCAGAAAAGTCTGCGTGTATGGTAATCGAATATGGTTTAATTATGGGCGACAAACAAACAGAACTGAATCAGGAAGTTCTGCATGCTTGCAGAACTTGCTTGAACTCGTCAGCAGACTACAGCCAGTAATATAACATCATGTTAACACCATGTGACAGTTTACAACCAATCACAGATTGCAAAATATACTGTACTGTCCAGCCTATGACAGGGCTCCCAGACAAAGAGTCTGTTATCAGCCAAGAGATTTCAGTCCGTTGCGGAGTCCTGACGTCTGGAAACAAACAGAAAACAAGAGCGAAATGAGCTATCAGAAAGATACGAGTGATGGACAGTGTCAAGGTGAAACAGATATAAATAATTAGTCCATGACAGTTAGTATATAAAATTTCGAAAAAATTTTATGGAAGTCAATGGAACGTCCCCACAAGGATATAGAGACATAGTAGGTATGTGTGTGTGTGTGTGTGTGTGTGTGTGTGTGTGTGGTAGTGAGGTGTGGGGACTGAAGTTACTGTGAGGCAAATATCTCAAAGACTGCCTGTACCAAAAAATTAATTAAAAATCACTAGATTGTTCTAAAAATCTGAAAATAATCCCCAATGACAAGATTTGGCTCTTGTACATGTACATTTTTTTCAAGCCCATAGATTTAAAAGGTTTCATAGAAAAAATATTGAATTGTACAAGGTGCATAACAATACATTAAAAAATACATATTAAATGCAAATAACTATATGTATTCAAACATTCTTTAAATGTTTTGTCCAAATTAGCCTTTAAATCATCCATGGTCATTTTTGTTGCGATTGGAAAAATGTTCCTCACTTTCTAATCATTAGCTTCTTAGACAAATTTCTCATCAAAAAATGCAGAAACTAAATTAAATTCCAGAAGTTTGAGTATCAGAACTGTTTTTTTATACATCACAGACTTTATTTTGTGAATTCGAACGCTGTAGGTCAAACGTATGATTTTTAATATTTTTTAAAGCGTGTTATATACAAACCCCACCCACTTTTAACAATCATTACCATATTGTAAAAACTCACAGTTTGTGGTCATTGGTAAGTGTAATAAATTTCATGTCAATTGGTTTTACTGTTTATGAGATATAAACATGATGCATTTTTGGCGCCCCCTAGAGTTTGGTTGATATGAAACTTTGAATACGTACTCAGAAATATTAATTGGATATATGACATGAGTTTGGTGTTAATATATGTTAATGACTGTCATTTTTGTTAATGCTAACAAGCTAGCTTTGTATAAAAATGAACATAACTTGGTTATGCAAAAACCAAAACAACTTTTCTGAACATCTTTTGTAGAGCCACTACACTAGGTGTTACATGGGAAGTTACATGCTTAATGGAGTTGCGCCTTTGGAGGAGATAATTTTTAAAGTTTTATCATACTATGCCAATTTGCATAAAGAACAATACATTTTTTAAACAAACATATGTTTAATCAAAAATACTGTACAAATGAAAAATTAAGGTGCCACAATGATTTTAATGATTGAGCTAAGTATACAGGAGTTACAGATCAAAATGTTTCACACATCGTCTTAGCACCACCTATTGGTGGACTCATGCAAATTTTTAGTATTAGATAGAGGTTTGTGTGCTTTATTTTTGCTTTGAAAAACTTCTCAAAATCTCTGAGGGTTTAGGCTCCATAAATGATTTTATGAAAATTTTCATTTAAGAAAGTATAGGCCATGCCCACTTTATATGTGCATAATGATCTTGCTAATATAGGTTCAAATCAAGGGTCTGTAGGCTCATGCAAAATTTTATGAATATCCGATAAGCCATTTTTGCGTGAAAAAATTTTGTGGTTTATAGCGCTCCCTTTGCCTCAATAATACTAAGATTTGTTCCACCAAATTAGACTCTTGTCTTGCATGTATGATTTTTATCTTATTATGTACTACTGTTTTGAAGATATAGCAAAATTTCTGTTTAGCTAGCTTGCCTAAGCTATTTGCCTACGCATAACTCAAGCATTTTAATATTTTTATATTTGACCTTCAAGACTTAGAATCAACATACTACTTCAATAAAGGACAGTGAGTTTTGTGGTGATTGGACTTTAAAATTTTAAAACAAAGCCAAAAGTAGTTTTTGCAAATTTTGCTCTGTAGGAAAAAAAAGTTTAGGCGGAAATGGGCGTGGCTTATACAATGTGATTCAGTGGTGTCCAGGGATTATGTTGATTTAAGCCAAAAAAATTTGTGGCTTATGGTTTAGAAGCCAGAGGACCTAATGGAAAGACCTTGATTATGGCACCCCATGTGAGTTAACATGTATGATTATTTTTCTCCTCTGTACACGCAACCTTAATTAACTGCCTTGTTAAAATCTTTGTTGTAGCCCCTGCGGTTTAGGCTGTAGTATGAGTTTTACCGACGGCGGGAAAATAATAATAAAAAATGGAACAGATACAATAGGGTTCCATGCTCCGCTGGAGACATGGAAACACTGCTGCTTTGCAGCTGCGTTACCCTGCTTCCGCGGGCTTGGACCCCTAATAATAAAAAATGGAAAAGATACAATAGGGATCCATGCTCTGCTGGAGACATGGAAACGCTGCTGCTTTGCAGCTGCGTTACCCTTTTTCTGCAGGCTTGGACCCCAAAATAACAACCAGATGGTTCTGGTCAAATGTATAGATTGCCTGATCATTGGTGAAAGCTGGAGTTATAGCAATCTGCTGGTCAGAAGCATGAAGGTGTGTGTTAACACAATGCCTAATCAGGAAGACATCAGTAATGAGCTTAGAGAAGCAGCTATTGCTGCGGATCAATCTAAATGGTACACCAGCTGTTAAGTATGGTGGTGAAAATATACTTGGGCTTGTTTCACAGCCACAGGAACTGAGCACCTTGCAGTCACTGAGTCAACCATGAACTCACCTGGATGCCAAAAATATTTTAGAATTTAATCCTCTGAGGTCTGGAGTCTAAATGGCTGTTTTTGACTAACTTTGAATTTACCTCTATATTTTCACATTAAAACTAATGTAGGAGGTGAGCTTAAGGTGGCATTAAGCTTCTCCCACATCTCTCATACACAAGGTTATGAGGAAACTTTTACCAAGGTATTTCTCATTACTTGTTAATATCTTGACTGTGCAAAGTGAAAAGTGACACAATAAGTGAAGGTTCAGACGGGTTCGTTGACTCATAAAATACTATGCAATCATTTATTTACACAAATTGAACAAATCATAAGTACACTTGATTGTGGTTATTCCTACAACAAGTGTCCGAGTTAAATGAGATAAAACCTGCGTCCGGATTTCAATTCACATCAACTCAGATTACTTATATAGAACAGTAAAACGTCAGTTCTGCTGTTAACAACCAAACAATTTTACTGGCACATTTAGCTTAAGTTTTGGCAAATAATAACAAGGAAATGAAGAAAGTAATATTAGTATGTTGTTATTACTTTTACTTTTATCAAACTGTGGGTCAACCGGAACTGCATGTATCTTTTCTAAGCTCAGGGTCCACATCACACGTCACTCCGAACACATCAGCTTTTACCTGATGATGGCTTCTTAAGGCACCCTCGGGGTAGGAGCTGGCTCGCCTCCGATCAGTCAGGGAACTAAATGTCGGCTCGCTTACCGGTCATTGGCGAGTAGGTGTTTTTCCAGGTAACTTTCGTCTGTTTCAGTCCAAGCCAGAAAAATTCAAGCTATATCCGGTCCCTTCTTTCCAAAGTAAAATCTCCCCTCTGGAGGTAAAAACACACTTTAGAGGCCTAAAGCCTCGGGGTGAGACCGGCTGGTGTGCTGGGACCCGTCCTATTAAGTCTTCCCTAGTTGGCTCATGGGCTCAGACTTAAAAGCCAAACTGGGTCCTCCGGAGAGAACCCCAGCTTTCTTCCTCGGTTGGATTCAGGAAGAAGAGTGTGTCGCTCAAAGACGTCCGGGTTAGTAAAAGAAATGGACGAACTTTGGTTCCGCCCTCAGGCTTAGAGATGAGTCAGAGTAAGAAAGATAAAGATTTGCTAGCGGCGCCAGCCCAAGGTTAAAATTCTGTGGCTGTTCACAACATGATATCATAACCTCTGTTCAGCTTTCTTCTGATGGACTCTAAGAGAAATCACTGCAAAACATTTATGATGATTAATGAAAAGGTTTTTCTTTATTACATTTCATTAAAGTTCATTGTGTGTGTATCAAATAAAGTTTTTAGTACGTTAGTTTTTCTTTATTACATTTCATTAAAGTTCATTGTGTGTGTATCAAATAAAGTTTTTAGTATGTTACAAATGTTTAGTTCAAAATGTGTTTTCAACAGGAACATTATGAGCCAGCGGATGAAAACTGGCCTTCCTGCCTTCAAGGCCGTTTCTGTGAGATAAGGTTGGTCTTGCTGCCATAAAACTGCTTGGGAGCAGTTTCTGTAAGATTAGGTTAAGATTAATTGTCGAAACTTCACATTTCTTCATATTCCTGTAAGTTTCCACGTTCAAGGGTAAAAAACAAGTATTCATTGTTCCTTTAAAGATATCGTAACCCCAGCAACGGCATTTTCATTGGTYTATGTGTTTTTGATATACTCCAGCAAATGATGTTTGATTCGTTGTTTTACTTGTGACGCAATATTTACATATTTTAATAAAAGACAGATCACGCCCACAGAGGTCAGAACTTCTCTGGACTTCACTAAGCTTTCGAGCAAAGTTAAGTGCACTGGGTTCTCCTTTGCAAAGTGAATTTTAAAAATCTTACTTGTCTCTGTTGTCATTGATTTAATGTTCGGGGGGTTGTTGTGTTTTATTGAGTTCCTAGGTTAAAAAACCGAACATTATTGGTGCCGTGACCCGGATTCGACAGCGTCCACTGATCGAGGGGAACAGACGCGCTAAGACAGTGCGCGCCCCGTCTGAACGACCCGGAGTCCACGTTACCATCCAGGGCCAGCGTTCCATAGGTCTGCTCGTCTCTGTCAGTGGTGCTTGTCCGAATCACACTGAACAGACAACAGAAACGAGTGAGTACATATTTCCTCGGCTTGTGTGTGAAAGCGAGTGGAACAGAAAAAAGCGCTAGAGTTGTGATCGATCTGAGATAAAAAGAGAAATACGTATTTGTGTTGTGTTGCTGTAAGTAGCCATTGGGCCGAGCTGAACAGACGTTTTTAACTGTAATAAGCCGTCGAGCTGGGTTAAATTCTTGGAATAGTTGTGAAAAGGCAGTCAGAGCTGCGAAGTTGGGAGACAGGACGCTGTTCCCGCAGAAGCAGCGAGTGTGTGTGTGTGTGTGCTCTTGTTTTTCTCCTGTTGAGGGGACCAAG
>NW_013953635.1:0-774 GCF_001266775.1 Austrofundulus limnaeus
CAACCAGAACAAGTTCAGCTCACCTCCAGTTGCATCATTGTGGGATCACAAGGAGTGGCCATGAAGATTGATCCAACTGACTTTCTGTTGAAACAACATGAAATTAAAGACAGTATACCACATGTAACACTTATTAGTTGCAAAAGACTATGAACAGAAACATGTGGGTAACATGATGGTGGAAGCCCAGGACATTGTCTTTAAACCATTGAAAGAAAACATCAATATTTGGAGAAGCGAAGACCAACAATACTTGAAGATTATGATCTCAGCTAAGGGGTCAGGAAAACCACAAGTGGTGCAGGTGGTGGAAAAAGACATGTGTAACCTTCAAGTGGACCCTGAAGATTTGAAGGCAGAAATGTTACAACAGGTTCCAGAAGAACTGTGGGCAAAACACAGCACAGGCATTGGTCTGGTGAAGTCTGCCCAACCTGTAACAGTAACATTGAGACCAGGAGTAAAACCTCCCTGGAAACAACAGTATCCATTAAAAGAGGATTCTGGTTGGTCTGCTATGGCTTGGTTGGAAAGTAGATTTGGTTCATTTGGAGCAAAGATCAAAGGAATGTTGGGGAAACTTGAGACACGAGGTAAAAGCCAAGAAAGACAGTGGAAAGAGGATGAAGAAAGACAGAAATAAAAAAGGAATGAAAAAGGAGATGGACGAGAAGGAGAAACAAGAGGAAATGTGGAAAGTGAGATGGAAGAGGAAAAGAAAAAGGAGGAGCATAAACAGAGAGAAGCTGAAGGTAGTAAGAAGAAAGCTGTTGG
>NW_013953635.1:1589-1933 GCF_001266775.1 Austrofundulus limnaeus
GGAACGAAGATTTGCCACCATTGACCTACAACATGCTCCAGATACAACAGAGAGTCCTGCGCCGGAACAAGGTCCGACTGAGAGCCCTGCAAACACCAACAGTGCTCCGAGGGAAACGAGCTGCACAGTTGTACCAAGCAGACCACGAACCCGTCGTCAAAGGACACGACCAAAGCGGTATCAGAACTGTAGTTGAGGTACCATTAACCAAATGGACTCTCCTTCCATGTCAGTGTACCAAATGGAATGTAGAGACACATTTTAGACCCATGTGGATTAACTATCATGGGAAATTTGTTAATCTGTTGAACTCTGACCGCCCCAGGGTGCATGCACTGTTAAAC
>NW_013953635.1:3814-4945 GCF_001266775.1 Austrofundulus limnaeus
TTTGTAGGTAAGTGACTTGGGCTCTAGATAGATTGATTTTTGTTTGTTATTTTTGGTAGTTCAGCTCATTCTGAAGGTAATACATCCCTCTTGAAGTTTTTCTACCTATAATCTGTTTTTTTTTTGTTATTTTTTGACATTTACTCTATGTTTTGATATATATCTGTGTTGATTTTTGGTAAAGGAAAGCAATATATACTCTTCCTTGTGGATTTTGTTTTGTTTTGTTTTGTTTTTATTTTTGTTTTGTCATGATTCCAACATTTTAGATTTTTGTGTCTTCATATTTACATTATACAGTGGTTTTTGTACAAGGGGGGTGGACAAGAGTTAAAATTTCACACACTCAGAGATAAGCTTCGGTGATTAAATTTGTGGTTATAATTTGAAGACACGTGTCATTGATTTTTGTTTTTAATTTACATTTGAATGTGACATTTATTTTGCACAAGAGACTGCCATTTGTTTTCTGTCATTCCATGTGATGGCAAGTGCTTTCTGGTGTTTGAATGGACTTTGGACACTGGACTTTAATGCTCAACTCAGGRACTKTCGTGCACATGGATGGACTCAAACTGGACACTGATCTAAGTCTGTCAAGCTGAAGATGCAGCTGTTTCATATTTGCTCCACATATACCTCAAGATGAACAGTCATGATATCAGCTGGGTTCTAATGATTTTTTTCATGTCTGAATTCTGAAGTTTTTGATATATCTTGACTTATGTTTTGGTTGAGTTTCATATGTTAATCATTTTACTTTGTTATGCTTTTGAATTTAGAGTCCTTTGACTTTATATCAAGTCTTGTATTCATTCTAATATAGGTTGCATGTTTTAGTTGTAGTGAGGTTTTCATTTAAATTAGCATTAGGAATGCTCTGAGGACTTTGATTGGTAATAAGTCCTTTAATTAGCTACTGTTAATTGGTAATTATAAAATTAGATTTCTTTCACAGATTGGCTCAGTGTGAAGGTTTCTCTGATCGCAGGATCTTTTTGAACCTCTTTCTGTTTCATGGGGGAGGTTTTTGATTCTGTGGATCTTAATTAGATTATGTCTAGGGTTTATAGCTGGCCTTTGGATTTCCTGTGGTGACACTTTGGTCACGGTCAGGAGGTTTGGGGGTGT
>NW_013953635.1:5260-10731 GCF_001266775.1 Austrofundulus limnaeus
TAGCTTATCTAGCCTTTAGGTAATGTCAAAATTAGGATTAAATAGGATTAAATTGGCTCCTATTTAATTTTAGGCTAAATTTTAGTTTAATTTTTATTCACCTTATTATGCAAATGAAAAATTTCAGCTGGACAATGTGTTTTTTATGCGAGCTGTATGGATGTTTGGTTATTTGTCGATTCTGAAGAATCGAAGGGGGGATTATGTGGTGAATTTCATGTACTGTCTCTTTAAGAACTGTGAACGCGCCTCCAAGCGTGAGCGCGCTCTTTGTTCAGTCCAACTTTCCATCTCACTGTGACCAGCTGTCCCCCTTCTCTCTCGCAATAAAACCTTGTCCAGAAACGAAGATATCATCATTTTTTCCATTCATGTGTTTGCCAAAGAGGGTTTTTTAACATGCAGCAACTTCCAGCAACCCAGCAGGAGAGCAACAGCAGACGAGGGCAGACGGAGGGTAACAGCAGCCGCTGACAAGCTCAGAAGAACCGAACCGAACCCGACACCCGCTTAAAGGAAAAATCCATGAATTGTAAGTTGAGATTTCCTGGTGGGTATTTACGCATGGTTTAAAAAAATCCTTGTTTATAGGTGGTTTTCTTCATGAGTGTCATTGGGAATAAATCCAGGGGTAAAACACTTTTTTTCTTCTCTCTATCTTTGTTTGTTTATGAGAGTGTGTAGGTAGGTTCTCCCCTCAGCAGGTGTTCATTCACATGGATGTGTCATGTATTGATTCAGAATAAAAGTATTCTGTTTTAAGAAGTCTGGCACAGAAGTGACCGCTGGTGGATGTCTGTGGGACATCTGTGGGTGGGCATTGATAGGTTTTTTTTCTGTTTTAGTTTAGGGTAACCAAGCCGGGAAATTGTAAAAACAGCAGGAGGTACTGGGGTGGACTGCTGTTAGAGTAGTCTGCGTCAGGGTCATCACCTGTTGGGCATTGAGCAAGATTTCCTGTGTTGGGGTTACGTGTCTGTGATGATTCAACTTGTTTTCTGATTGGTTCTCTTCCTGATTGCTCCCATGTGCTGCTGATGAGCTGACAAGCTGCTGAGGTTTATAAGGAGTCTTCACCAGCAGTTCCACGCTGAAGCATCTAACCTNTTCCTGATTGCTCCCATGTGCTGCTGATGAGCTGACAAGCTGCTGAGGTTTATAAGGAGTCTTCACCAGCAGTTCCACGCTGAAGCATCTAACCTGTTTGGTAGTGTTAAAGCCTCATTCAAGTWATTTAAGTAAATTAAAATTTACTTACCTCATGCTCTCTTCTCCTCCCAAGGTTATTTGTTTGGAAATCTCTGGAACCACATCCTGCTCRACCAGCTGCATTGGAGAACTTAATCGGTCACTGCTCACTCTCAAGGAACCAATCACCAGGATTAAACTCTAGTGTTGTTTACCAAGYCACTCTGCCTGAAGAATCCTCACCTTCTCTGGAAACCCTCCTCTGGTCCATGCTGCTCACCTCCAAGAAAGCTGTAAGGAACCTAACYATTTTTTTTCTAACTAACCCAGCCCATATTTTCAATCATTTCTCTATCAAAGGAAAACATATACTCACCTCTGCTTTTCCCTCCTCTTCCAGCAAGACGTCCACCACCATATCACTTGTAATAAAATCACTTACCTTTTTACTCTGCTTCCTGGTCTTGTTCCTCAGTTCCGCCTGTGTGTTGAAYCTTAGATTYATGACAGAATGCTTCAGCCAACTGGTTCAACAGGCGGGGCTGAGGCCCAACCCATGCAAGTAAACCTTGAATCACAGTTTAATCGCATCGATGATCATGAACTTTGTCTAAAACAACTACTTCAGCGACAACACCGTTCTGAATGTGTGAGTCAGTGGGAGAAATAGGCGCAGGGATGGACCTTCTTGTCGGATAGCGATCGTTGTGACAGGACTGCACCCACACCTGTGTCAGAGGCATAGACCTCGACGATGAACTGTTCAGAGGGAATAGGATGATGTAAGATGGGTGCAGAAACAAATAATTGTTTCAGCTCTCCGAAAGCAGCCTCGGCCTGTGGGTTCCACTCAAATGTCCTGAGAGTTGAGGTAAGTTGGGTTAGTGGAGCTGCCACACGGCTGTAGTCCTTGATAAAACGTCAATAGAAGTTGGCAAAGCCCAGGAATCGTTGTAGCTGATGACGGTTTGTTGGTGTTGGCCACTTTGCCACTGCCTTGATTTTCTGTGGATCAGTCTGAAAATATCCTTTGCCAAAAATGAATCCAAGAAATGAAACTGATGACACATGGAACTCACACTTCTCAGCTTTGACATAAAGTTGATTTTCGAGGAGTCGTTGTAGAACCACTCAGACATGTTGGGTGTGTTGGACTTGGTCTTGTGAATAAATTAGTATGTCATCCAAATAAACAAAAATGAAAATGTTGAGAAAATCTCGCAAAACATCATTTATTAGGGACTGAAAAACTGCTGGTGCGTTGGTGAGGCCAAAAGGCATAACTAAATATTCAAAATKACCTAAASGTGTCTTGAAAGCAGTTTTCCACTCATCYCCCTCTTTGATCCTTACCAAATGRTAAGCGTTACGTAGATCGAGCTTGGAGAAGATGGTGGCTGAGTGGAGTTGCTGATGGACTGAATCAATGAGTGGCAATGGATACTTATTTTTAACTGTGATGTGATTTAATCCTCGGTAATCAATACAAGGGCGTAGACTCTTATCTTTTTTCTCTACGAAAAAAAACCCTGCCCCTAAGGGCAAAGTGGAAGGACGAATGATGCCTGAAGCCAATGAGTTGTTAATACTGTATATTCTTTCATGGATTCTCGTTCAGGTACCGAGAGATTATAAAGACGGCACGAGGGGAGAGAAGCCCCTTGGAGCAAATCAATAGAGCAGTCGTAGGGTCTATGGGGTGGAAGAGACAGAGCTTGGGTCTTACTAAAAACCGGAGCCAAGTCATGGTAAACCTCAGGTATTTGAGATAGATCAATCTTTTCGGGGGTGTCACACTTAATTTCAACTGGAGTAACTGCAGAGGTAAGGCAGTTGCTCAAACAAAAATCACTCCATCTTTCTATTCTCATTTGAGACCAATTAAAGACTGGATTATGTAATTGTAGCCAGGGGAAACCAAGGATAAGCTGAGGTGTGGGTGATGAAAAGATGTAAAACTCACCAAACTCGCGGTGGTTTCCAGAAATGATGACTTGAACATTCTTGACTTTCTTTGAAATCCTAGTTAGAGTGTCTCCAGTGATGCCAGTGACAGGGATAGGTGGTTCCAACGTTTGCACTGGTAAATCCAATTGTTGTACTAGATCGGCGGAAATTAAATTTTGCTCCGCTCCAGAGTCCACCAAAGCGTGAAGGGGAATACTGGTCTGCTTTCCAATGAGTGTGGCATGAAGAGCAAGGCGTGTGTTGGGGCGAGACTTGATATGACCCACCAGGATCCCCTGGCTCACTGGTGGGTCCTGGCTTTTGGTCGCAGAGTGCATCTGCTCACAAAATGATCTTTACTGCCGCAGTAGAAGCACTCCTTTGCTTCCAGACGTCGATTACGTTCTTCCTGAGAGAGTCGGGTCTTACCGAGCTGCATGGGGTCTGGTTCCAAATCCAGCGTTGGTGATTGTGTGGACGATGGTGCAGAAGTGATGTGGACGGTGGGAACCAGAAGTTGTCGGGAGTTGTAGTCCTTTTCTTTTCTTCGTTCTCGCAGCCGGTTGTCGATCCGAATAGCCAAATTTATTAATTCATCAAGAGAGTTAGGTTCATCTCGGGTGGCCAGTTGGTCCTTTAAAAAATCAGACAGTGAGTTAGAGAATATACCTTTTAACGTCTGATCATCCCACCCGGTCTCCTCTGCTGTAATCCGGAAGTCTATGGAGTAATCGGCGACAGACTTCCTTCCTTGACRAAGAGCCAGGATTCTCTTCGCTGCTGCCTCCTGTTGTAGGGGGTGGTCAAAAACATGCCGGAACTCTTGGAGAAAACATTGAAAAGTTAGTGTTTCCATTGAATGAGACAAGAAATGCATGGGCCCATCTTAAAGCTCTCCCTTTTAATGAGATGACTACATAGGTTACTTTGGACATATTATTAGGGAACAAAGAAGGAGATCTGGCAAAGGCTAAACTGCACTGCAGCAAAAAACCACAACAGAGATCTAAATCACCATCAAATAGCTCGGCTGTCGAAAGTCGGGTTCCCGAGAGGGTATTGTAACCTGCTGTGGGGTGTTGGCGGGAGCTGTAGGTGTTGGAGACGACAAAAAGGTTTCCGATTTAGCATCCATGGTTGCCATCTGGTTACTTATTCTCTGTAATACACTATCAGAACTTTGTTGTAGATAGTTTTTCTAAGATGGCTCATTTTGTCGCCCTCCCCAAATTGCCTTCAGCTCTGGAAACAGCTAAACTCATGGTCACTAATGTTTTTCGTCTACATGGAATACCTCTCGACATAGTATCAGATCGTGGACCACAATTCATATCTCAAGTATGGAAAGCTTTTTGTAACTGTCTTGGTGCCACCGTTAGCCTCTCTTCAGGTTACCACCCCCAGTCAAATGGACAAACAGAGCGATGCAACCAGGAGTTGGAAGCGGCCCTACGATGCCTCTCCTACAAGAACCCCTCTACCTGGTCACAACATCTCTGCTGGATGGAGTATGCAAACAATACACACACCTCATCTTCCACTGGTTTTTCACCCTTCAAAGCCGCCCTTGGTTATTATAATCCACCCCTGTTCCCCGCTGTTGAAGCAGAATGTTCGGTACCCTCTGTTCAACACCACATCCGCAGGTGCAGGCGACTCTGGCGGCAAACAAAGGAGACCCTCCAAAGAACTGCTGAACAAAACAAGAAGTTGGCAGACCGTCATCGGATAGAGGCACCAACCTACCAAGTGGGCCAGAAGGTCTGGTTGTCCACCCGAGACATAAAACTTAAGGACTGCAACAAGAAACTCTCCCCACGATACATCAGACCCTACACCATTGAACGCATCATTAACCCTTCAGCGGTATGTTTATCGCTCCCACGATCTATGCAAATACACCCTACATTCCATGTTTCACAGCTCAAGCCAGTATCAGAGAGTCCTTTGTGCCCACCTACCGACCTCCCCCCTCCCGCCTGGATCATTGACGACCACCCGGCTTACACGGTCAGCCGCATTTTGGACGTTCGACGTCGTGGACGAGGATTCCAATACCTCATCCACTGGGAAGGCTACGGACCTGAGGAGCGGTCATGGATCCCTCGCTCCCTTATTTTAGACCCTTCCCTCATCTCTGATTTTTACAGGGATCACCCAGAGAAGCGGCCTAGATCGCCTGGAGGCGATTCCAAGGAGGAGGGTACTGTGATGATTCAACTTGTTTTCTGATTGGTTCTGTTCCTGATTGCTCCCATGTGCTGCTGATGAGCTGACAAGCTGCTGAGGTTTATAAGGAGTCTTCACCAGCAGTTCCACGCTGAAGCATCTAACCT
>NW_013953635.1:11136-21648 GCF_001266775.1 Austrofundulus limnaeus
CATATCACTTGTAATAAAATCACTTACCTTTTTACTCTGCTTCCTGGTCTTGTTCCTCAGTTCCGCCTGTGTGTTGAATCTTAGATTTATGACAGTGTATAAATTAATAAATATGTCTGATAAATTTGTAGAAGATTTGCATAACTTCCAAGAAGGGTCTCTTGGGGTGGTCTTGTATCTGACTTTTCAGATTTATCTTGAAGATGTTGAATCTAAAAAATGTGAGGATGGAAAAAGATGTTTTTGTTGAGATGTGCCAAGGGTTATTAAATGACGGTGATTTATCACAGTTTGACCTGGTGGCACCCACACCTGTAGCAATAGACAGAATTGTTTGTAAATTAGAGTGATCTTGGCAACAGTCAGTTACAGCAGATGAAGCCAAAACAATTTTAAAAGCTAAGATAGCTCCTGAGAAGGAAAGGATTTATAAATATTGGAGACACATGTTTAGAATAATGAAAGACGTTCTGAACTCAAGCAATGAGGGTGAAAACAAGACCTTGACGTCTGACCAAGATGTAACAAAGACTCAGACAACTCACTGTGACATGGCTGACATGGTTGTGTGCTCTCAGGGGGCACCACTGAGACAAAACAAACTCCACAGGTGGCAGCTGACTTGACTGAGACTGAACAGAAAAATGACAACACTGACACCAGAGGTCCATAGAAGGAAGTTGTTAACATGTTAGCAGATGCTGAAAAACAGATGTCTTTGTTAGGTGAGGAAGAAGACCCGGATGAGGGCACGAGTAAAACTTCATCACGCCGGACTGGGACAATGGTAGTGAAAGATAAATGGCCAGAAGACGTAGCATATGCGGTAGTTAAGGGGTTGCTAGAGTTCTGCCCACAGAGGGATGAAGATGGTGTAAGAGCTGCGATGAGTAAATTTGTAGATCCACAGTGGCTCAACAGACATGAGGGTTTACAGGCTGACATGGCAGGCAGAGAGGCCTCAGAATGGTGGGATGATGGGCCACTGCCACCTAGTGGAGGCTTGCAGGGAGATGTGCAGGTGCATGGAATGAGGCCGGATTCTACGGTTCAGGGGAACAGAACACACCATAATAGACAGCCGCAGGTCACAACACAGAGATGAGAGGCAGGTTAAATCTAATATACATTCTTGTATGGATATTAAGCCGTGGGGAGGGATGTTTCCACTTGTGACTTCGACAGATGAGGCAGGTCGTGCAATTATCACTTACAAACCATTTTCTATGCCGGACACACAGCTGATTAAACAAAAGTTACCTGATTTAAATGCTGGAGGGTCGTTGTGGATTAAGGCATTTTTAGAGGCTTGTTCTGGCATGATTCTAACACTTGGGGATTTTAGATTTGAGTATTGCGTGTACTAGCTGGGGGGCGCTAACAGAGCTTGAAGCAGCTGTTGCTGCATTTGGTGTTCCAGAAGACACACCTTTGGAAAGGTGGGTACATGCGTTGTGGCCGAGGATTAGAGACAGGTTTCCGATAAACGTGGAGTCAGTTGAGTTGAAAAATATTCCGCCACGAGAGGATAAAAGAGGGTCAGCTTATTTGGCGAGGGTCAGAGAGTTATGGGGGTCTAAAATTGGTGTGGATCCGGCTTTTGACAGGCCAAGTTGAGTGCTGTTTAAGGCGGCTGTATTAAAGTCACAGACTGATCAGGTCGGGCAGACTCTGGAGTGTGTTGTGGGGTTGGATGGATAAGAGTATGACTTGTGGAGTGATCCTGTGGTCCATTTTATTCATAAACAGGTGAAGGACAAGCAGGCTGAACAACAAAAAATGAGATCCTTGGAGGCACAGTTAGCAAAGGCTAAGCTGAAAGATCTGAGGGATAAAGTGAACCAAACAAAAGAAAAAAGTGCAGTTCTAATGCCTCAATTGGTGGAACTGCCTCAAGCAGGGACACAGAAGGATGTTTTGGTGCAGGGGGCAGGGGGGCCGAACAATAATCAGACTCAAAATTTTCAGCTTCACCAATATCCACCTGTTAGGGATAGGGGGACGAGATTGGGTCGTAGAGGTAGATTTTAAAGGAAGGAAATAAGGGATTACAAGACGGACGCATGCTTTGTATGTGGAAAACTGGGGCACTGGGCTAATGAGTGCCCGGCGAAATTAGGGGGCCCATGCAGCAGGGGGCAGGTCCAGCGTTTGCACCTCAATATTATCCATCACAACCGTTTCCAAAACAGCACCGACAACACATAATGGCCAACAGTCCTGGGGGCAGGACAGAGGGGTGGTTTTCAGATGCAATAGGGGTGCCAGGAGCCAGTGATGGGGGCCCACAAGAATCTTGACCCTATGACAAAACTTACAGTCTGCGGTCGGGAGGTGATGTGTCTTTTGGATACTGGAGCAAAATACAGTACGGTAAATGAGCCACTGCCATTATCTGATATTGCGGTCCGAGTCGCTGGTTTTTCTGGAAAATCTGAAGAGTGGCCTTTGTCTGAATTTGTGCCCTGCCAGTGGAACAATCTCTATTTTTAACACAGGTTTCTGGTCTGAACAAACTGTCCAGTGAATCTCCTGGGGAGAGATATCCTATGTGAACAGAATGTGGGGCTGCTGATGTGCCCAGACCGGATTGAAATTTCTTTTCCGGATGGACTGGTGCAGGTGTGTTCTACAGTCAGGAACACATCAGCTCAGATGTTGCTGGGGGCATCTGAACTGGAGGCACCAGAGGACAAGCAGATGGTTGTGTGGTGGGGATTGATGCCTGAATGTCAGGCCATGCCATTGTGGACCACAATGTCCAGCTGGGGTCCATGGATAAAACTCTCTCAGACATTATGACATGCCTGGTCATGCTCTGCACTGCACGATGAACTGTGCCCTGACAGATGATGGAACTTATGACATTTTGTGGGATGAACTTCAGAGACACTGTGCTGACACTGGTGAAAACCCGCTGGTGGAGCTGGGGGACATTTTTGTGGCTCCTGAGCGAGTTGCAGCAGAAGTGAAGCTGTCATCACCGCTGAAGGAGCTGTACTTGTTGAATTCTGGTTCTGCACCTCATGTCGCTTTGAAGCTGGCTGCAGGCTGTGAGGGAAAGTCATTGGAAACTTTAGTCAGATCTTGCCTAATGCTGGATGACTGGGTGGACATTAACACAGATTTACGTTATTCACATTCAACAGGCATATACAAGATAAATCACACTTCTTTCACGACACTTATTTCCTGAGAAAAAGTGGGTTGTTAGGACACATGAGAAAGAGAATCTAGATCATCCAGATACAGAGAAACTTTTAAAGCAGTTACCTGTGATATTATGGGCAAAAAACAGCACAGATGTGGGAACGCTGGACATGGACCCTGTGAAAATTGTTTTGAAGCCAGGCACAATCCCTATTTATCATCCGCAGTACCATTTACGGCCTGAACGGGTTTGAGGGTGTGAAAAAACGATCATGGGTTTGTTAGAAAAGGGCTTTCTGGTAGCAACCTGTCTCCATAGAACAGGGCCATTTGTCCAGTGCCAAAAGCCAACAAAACTGAATATCGTCTCATTCAAGATTTGCGACCAATAAAGTTGTGGTGCCTACATTTTATGACACTCCAAACCCTTATGTCATGCTGAATACAATCAGACCAGAACATAGGTTTTTCAGCTGCATAGATTTGAGCAATGCATATTTTTCAGTGCCACTGCACATTGAGAGTCAGAGCCTTTGTGCATTTACATTCAAATCACAACAATTTCAGTTCACTAGACTGCTACAGGGGTTTGTGGATTCACCATCTATATCTAACCACATTTTGAGATAAAAATTGCAGGAGTTAACTTTGCCTCCAACAACATTGCTTTTGATGTATGTGGATGATATCTTGGTGGCTGCAGAGGATTCTGACAGCATTTTAAAAGCAACAGACATGGTTCTACGACATCTGGTGAGGTGTGGTTTTAAAGTTTCCAGACAGAAGTTGCAAATTGGTCGTGAAAGTGTCACCTTCTTAGGGAGAGTGGTGCCAGGTGAAGGGTTTCAATTGACAGAAAAACAGAAAACTTCTATTCTGAGCTACTTGAAGCCTAAAACAGTGAGGGAAATGATAAAATTTTTGGGGCTGGTAAATTACAGCAGATCTTTTGTGCCTGAGTTCAGCAGTAAAATTGCTCCGCTTAGGGAGTTGATTTCAGCTGCAGGTTACAGGAAGTACTCAGCTCCTTCAGTTTGGTCAGAGGCAGCCGAAAGGACTTCTGTTCAAGTGAAGCAAAGCTTGGCAGGTGCATGTGCATTGCAGAGTCCTGATTATTCACAGCCATTTCACATAGATGTACATGAGGAGCAGGGATTTGTGTGTGCTGTGCTGTATCAGAAGGGATTTGATAACAATAGGAGGAATTTGATGTATCACAGTTCGAAATTGGATCACATTGAAAGAGGTCACCCATCTTGTGTGAGACATGTAGCGGTTAGGGTTAGGGTTATCATGAAAGCTGTAGTAAAAACATCCCACATGGCCATGGCTAATCAGGTGATTGTACATACTTTGCATGATGTAAAGGCATTCATAGACTCCCAGGCATTTACATTTTCACTAAACAGGGCAGAAAATGTTAAGAGATTGCTGGACAGACCACATATTCATTTCACGGTGGAAGGTGTGAATATTGCTTCTCACATGACGACATGTCTGGACCACATTTGTGCAGATGTGACAAATCAGGAAATTAGAGTACATGGCAACGTCTTTAAGGACCCACTAGATGGAGCTGACATGACATTGTTTACTGACGGACACTCTCATAAGACTGAAGGGGGTGCGCTGATTGCCTCTTTTGCTGTGGTGTCAGAACGTCAGGGACAGTTTGTGGTGTTGAAGTCAGAGGTCATTAAACAACCAGCRTCAGCTCAATTAGCTGAATTAAAAGCTGTGACTGAGGCTTGTAATTTGGCTACAGGAAAAACAGTTAACATTTACACAGATTCAGACTGCGTGCATCGCTGTGTCCATATTGATTTGAGACAGTGGATGAGAAAAGGGTTTATGACTGCTTCGGGACAGCCATTGAGTCACATGCAACAGATATTGTATTTATACTATGCACTGAGACAACCATGGGCAGTGGCAGTTTTGAAATGTAGGGCTCACCAGAAAAAGTGTGATGTGCTAGCGAAAGGGGATTTTCAGGCTGACAGAGCAGCAATGGTGTGTGCTGGTTATGAGAAAAACAGTCAGATGGTCCAGGTGTAAGGAGGTGGTGCTGCTGGGAGTTCTGAGGAAAACATTTTGCAGAAAAAATTTGACGTTCAGACTATATTGGAGTTGCAAACTAATGTTGCCGTTTCAGAGAAACAACTGTGGCAGGACAGAGGGGCCAGACAGGATGCTGAGGGCATCTACAGAAACCATGAGGGAAAGGTTGTGGCTCCTGAAACTCTGGTGAAACTGTTGTGTCAGGAGGCTCACAGTAGGGGACATGGTTCCAGTGCTAAGATGCTTGACATGATCACTCAGGTTTGGTGGCATCCTAATATCAGAGCAATTTCTAAGTATTTTGTTCAGATGTGTGAAATCTGTTCCAGATACAACCCGAATGGAGTGCTGAAGGTTGGTCTCTGTGCATTCCCGGTTCCTGCGGCTCCGTGGAAAGAGGTGTGTATTGATTTCACAGACATGGGAGCTGACAACAGGGTTCAGGGTAAGAAATTTATGCTCGTGTGTATTGACACGTTTAGTGGATGGATTGAAGCGGTGCCGACACGCATGGAGAAAGCGTGGTGGTAAAGTGGTTGTCTCATGAGGTCATTCTGAAGTTTGGTGTACCTGTGGTCTTAAGATCTGATAATGCTAGGCATTTTTCAAATAAGGAACTGCAAAAAGTGGAGCAGATGTTTGGGATCAAGCATCAGTTTGGGGCAATTTTCCATCTGATGTCCCAGGGCAAGGTGGAGCGAGCAAACATGACACTGAAGGAAAGCTTTTCTAAGGTGTGTGCAGACACAAAGTTGAACTGGGTGGAAGCTTTTCCTCTTGTTCTATTTAATATTGGGTGCAGTCCACGGGGAGAACTGAATGTGAGTCCACATGAGCTGTTAACGGGGAGAAAAATGCCGTGTCTGCTGACAACTATGCCTTCAGAATGTAACATTGTACAAATGCAGCATGATGTGATGTCAGAATACATGATGAGGTTGACAAATGCTGTCATGAGTCTGTCCCAACAGGTGGTGGGTGTATTAACACGGAACGACGGTGATCACTGTGAGGTCGTCAATCCAGGGGATTGGGTGCTAAGGAAGTTGGCACGTTTTGACTGGCGTCAGCCAAGGTGGCACGAACCATTTCAAGTTGCGGAGACAACATCTCACTGTGTGAAGGTGTGTTTGTCTGAGACAAAGTTGAGTAATTGGATTCATAAGACACACTGCTGCAAACCTGTTGCTTTTAAAGAAAAAACTAAGAAACACATTGAAAAACAGTTGGGTGAACTGAATGCTCCTTTTGAAGAGGGAGACAAAGCTGCTGAATCTGAGTTTCAACCTCAATATAATTTAAGGAGTAAGAAATATTGTTAAAAAATTAAAAAAAAATAAAATATTGGTTAAAAAAACTAAAGCGTCATATGAGATTGATAATGGCTTCTGGGGGGAAATGTCTGTTTTTATTTTATTTGTTTATTTGTTGTTTTGAATTAACATGTGGGATGCAAAACAGAAAAAGATGATGAAATGCACACTAACCTGACGACTAATCTGACTGGCCTAATCCCTGACAACGTGACTGATCTGCCCCCTTACGATGATTTTGTGTTTGAAAAAATGCATAACGTCTCAAACAAGGTGCTGCAGGAATTTTTGAAAGGCAGAGGGAAAAGAGCAGATGTACATTATTAGGCTTATAAATTTACTTTTGTGGAGGGGCAAACTGCTTCCATTTTCTTTGATCTGTGCTCCGTCATTGAGTGTGGATCAGAACAGGGGTTTTACCAATCAGCAAGAGTATACTGTATGTCTGTACGACTGAAATGCCTTATTTGAACAAGGTGGGTGTCGTTATCAGTTAGGCGGATGAGGAAAAATTCCTTTTGAAGACCGACTAAAAATTAGTAGAGACCAAATTAAAGGGGGCCTGTGCAATAATGATTCTATTTGTAACCCTATGTTTCTGACTTTGAGAAATCCACAGGTGTCAGATATTGGGTGTCTGCTGATGGGGCTGGTGGTGAGAGGACGAGACCCAGTTGGTAAAATCTATATTCATGTGGTGCAGCTTAGCGACTTGGAGCTAACAGTTGATGTGGGATCTAGTAAGGAATTTGTTGTAGATACTGGAGTTACTGAGACTAATTATTGGTTGATATTTGTCAGAAATTCAGCCGGTCAAGCAAAATTGTCAAATTGCGTGGTTTGTGCAGAGGCAAGGTCAGCATTATTAACGGTACCATCACCTCTTAGTAATGATCCAACTTTTTTCTGTATGTTGCAATTACATATTACTGAAAACCCATCAGTTCAGTGTAAATATTTAGAACATCTCTTTCCTATGTCTTCAAAAACAGATGTGCCTCCCGTCTTCAAGGCGGTTGAGGGCAGTTTCACTTGTTTGGCCAGAAGGGGGCGGCAGAGAAGCATGGATGTTGGATGGCTGAATGTGACCTGGTGCAAACAGGTGATTGATGTATCATTGTGGAAGAATGCAACAATGTTAAATGTGTCTAGGGCAGATGTATTTTGGTAATGTGGTAATAATCGTTTGTTAAAGGTGTTGCCAGCAGTTTGGAGTGGGCTGTGTGCGGAAGTGTCCCTGGTCTCACCGGTCAGGTTTGTAAATATCACGATTGATGAATTGCAGGAACATCGGGCTCTCTTGGATAAGCAGGTTGTTAACTTGAACTGGGTTAAATGTGAGATTGACATTTATGCAAGCAGTCCAGTGTACATTGATGCTATTGGGGTGCCAAGGGGGTCCCTACTGAGTTTAAATTGATCAATCAGGTGGCAGCTGGCTTTGAAAGCATTTTACCTTGGATTACCCTTAATAAAAATGTGGATCGTATTATTTTTATTCATTTTTCTTTGCAGAGGCTTAATAATTTGACCAGGGATGCCCTTCAGAGTGCACCTGAGCAATTGGCAGCAACATCTTTAGTGGCTTATCAGAATCGCATTGCATTAGACTATTTATTAGCAGAACAAGGTGGAGTGTGTTCATTTTTTGGGTCACCTTGTTGTACATTTGTTCCTGGAAATACTGAAACTGATGGGTCATTTACAAAGGCTGTTAAAGGTCTACAAACATTGTCTGTGGAGATGAATGATATTTCAAGGGCTGCCACGCAAACGGAGGGATGGTTCATGAAGATTTTTGGAGGGTGGAAAAATCTGATGTCTGCTATTGTTATGCCATTAGTCATGGTGGTGGTAATACTAAGTTTTTGCTGTTTCTGTGGCATCCCTGTGGCTAGAATATTGTGTTTAAGGGCCATCTCCCAGACTGTTCAAAACACCTTAAACCAACATCACACCATGCAGTATCAGATGGTACAGACATCGGACACCGCTCCAGTGCCACCACTTCAATTCCCGTATGGCGAGGACGACTGATGTGGAGACCAAGGCCCTAAAAATGATTCTAGCTGACATTTTTAGATATAGAATGATAACACTGAAATAGTTACACTCACGTAGTCGGACATGAAATTGGTAGGTTAATGAGTTGATTTTAAATCATTTTGGTAAAATGTTGTTTGATTTTCATTTGTTTTTCATTATTGATTCTTTTTATAGAAATAACACACTGAGCAGGTATGTTTAGAAATGGTTTAACATTTTGGTTGACTTGTTTTTTAATGTTCTTTGTATGGGTTAATTGTTGATGAGCTAAGATTAATTCTTAGTATGCAGGGATGTTATTAACCATGTCAGTCTGACGTGTAGGACAGGAGGAGATGGAACAGTGCTGAGGACTTGTTCCCGAAGGTAGGCCAAGTTCTGGAACCTCTGGCCTCGATTAGAATAATCACAGCTGACCTGGTTGGTATTTGACAATAGTTCAATTTATGTTTTCTATTTTGATTGGGGTGGAATAAATTTATCATATTACTTTATATCAGGGGTGGGATGATAGAAATTTTCCACGTTGTGCTGTATCGCTTAGGGTAATTTGCATACACATTTGTGCCTTGATGCGAACATATGACTTATTAATTTCTTATTTTTAGTTCACATGATTTGGTCATGTGAAAAGGGGGATTGAAGAAATTTATAGTTCTTAGAGGTTAGCACTGATGTTAAAAGCACAACACTATATTGTTAGGTTTTCCTTTTTATAATGTTGACAATGTTTAATCTATTATGTTTTGATTGATATAGATTAGTTACATGTCCAAATTATAAACAATACATAATTCAAATGTTATAATAACAGTAGATGAGACTTTTGTATTAATGCCTGTGATTCAGCCATATGTCAGTAGGGGGCAAACGCAGGCATTGAAGAATCATGTATAAATTGATGTACTTTCTGGCTTTTTGGCAGTGTGGTTTCCTTGTCAGCTCCGGTGGCAATAAAACCTCACTCGGTTCCAGAATTCTGGTGTTGCATGGTTTTATTCCTTCTACAAATCAGATTATTTAAAAATGGTGGTTTTCATATTGACTTCAGTCTATTGAACACGTATTTTCTTACAAAACCATAAAGATTATTTTAGTTAAATAAGATTTTGCACAGAAAATCCATACATGGCTGAATCATACTGATGGATAAAAGAGATGTGTCTTTTCTCCTGTAACTTTGATAAACATTCTCTGATTATCAAAATGCATAATAACTTTCAGTTAAGTGAACAATAAATCAAATTAGATGAAGATTCTTCTGTCTATTATTTGATTAATAAGAAGAGGGTTTCTCCTTGAAAAGTTACGGCGACCTAAGGTGGCCTAAATTCGGTTCTGAAGGGAACAGAGTTTATGTCCCTTTAAAGGCCCAATCAGAGGACTGAGGTCCAAGACAGCTGCCTTGATAATTTCACTCGAGGTGACACCTACATGGATAAATGATGACGTGGATAGGTCCCCGGTGCGAGGCTGCTAGCGAGCTATATCCACCCTGAAGGTTAATCTTGAACATCTGACGATCGACTCTTTTAAATGAAACCAGAGAGCGTTGACAGAGAGGAGGATGTAGAAATGACTCAGCCTGTAACTGAAAATATGGATGGAGGACAACAGAAATGCTTCATGTAAGAAGAACCTCACCTTAGTCTGTTAGCTTTCACGCTAGTGCCGATGCTATATTGCCTCATATGTATTGGCTCGGCGCTAGCACGACAAACTAACAAGCTAAACTGAGGTCCTCCATCCACATTTTCAGTTGCAGGCTGAGTCATTTTTGCATCCCCCTCTCTGTCATGTGGATGGAGGACCTCAGTGACGAGGGGAGAATGTTTAGCGCTGAGCTAATACATATATATGGTGATGGTATCGGGGCTAATGCTAAAGCTGACAGGCTAAGCTGAGGTTCTTCTTCCATGAAGCAGCTCTGTTGTCCTCCATC
>NW_013953635.1:21658-26671 GCF_001266775.1 Austrofundulus limnaeus
GCCTGTTAGCTTTAGCATTACCACAGACGCTATCACCATATATATGTATTAACTCAGTGCTACACATTCTCCTCTCATCACTGAGGTCCTCCATCCAAATGGCAGAGAGGGGAATGCAAAAATGACAATCTACAACTGAAAATATGGATGGAGGACCTCAGTTTAGCTTTTTAGTCTTGCTAACGCTGAGCTAATAAGGCAATATACTGTCAGCGCTGGCACAAAGACTAACAGGCTAAGCTGAGGTTCTTCTTCCATGAAGCAGCTCTGTTGTCCTCCATCCATATTTTCAGTTATAGACTGAATCATTTCTACTTTCTCCTCTCTGTCAATGCTCTCTGGTTTCATGTAAAAGAGTCGATCATCAGATATTGTCCAAGATTATCCTTCAGGGTGGATATAGCTCGCTAGCAGCCTCGCACCAAGGACCTATCCACGTCATCATTTACTCAGAATGCTTTGCGTATAAATAAAATAGCCCTGTCCATGTAATTTTTTTTCATGTGTTTATTGGTATTTTTGGATATGGAACAAAGGTGTTAACAAATTCCAGGGTGTAAGAATGCTGACATGCACAAACTGTTTACATTGTTGACTTTAAGATGCATGTTTTCAAGCACAAAAAACGTACACCGAACACCTCAAATAGTAAAACAGTGAAATAAAACTAACAGTAAAGACACATACACACACAAAAAAAGGAAAGAAGGAAAGCTGGGTGCGTGGGGGTGGGGGATTACATTTCTACATTGAAGCAACAAACTCAATAAATGGTTGTCATTTAGAGTAGAATTTGTTCAAGTTTCCAGTTTTTGTATATCTAATTTTCTCAACTTTCATAAAGGACATGTGCTCATTTATCCACATTGTGCTGGATGGAGCTCTAGTTGACTTCCAGTTACAGAGAAGGTGGCGCCTAGCGATCATAGATGTAAAAGCTATCACTTCCAACTCTTACGGAATACTGACTATATTGCTCTGGGAGACCAAAGATACTAGTATGAGCTGAAATCTCAATAGTTCTCGAAAGTACAACAGACATGGTGTGAAAGTAAATTTGCCAGAAATTTGTGAGGGCCGAGCATGTGAAAAACGTGTGCAAGATTGCAGGGCGAGCTTCCACAGCGGTCACAAATATCCACCACATTTGGGTATATCTGTGCCAACCTAGTTTTTGATTAATGGCATCTGAATACTACTTTGAACTGTATCAAGCTCAGGCGGGCACATATAGAAGTTTTGTGTATGGCTGTCAGGACAGCCTCCCACCAACGATCATCAAAAACCATCCCCAATTCATGCTCCCAAGCTCTCTTAGTGTTCGTAGGGAAAGATTCATCATATGATTGAATCGAGTTATAAATCTTTGAAATTACAGACCTTTGTAGGGGGTTGAGTTGTATAAGTTCGCCCCACGGCTGCTCAGGTGGCTGGTGAGGGAAGTTGTGAAATGAGGATTTTGCACAGGCCCTTATCTGAAAGTATCTAAACAAATGTGAGGGTGGGAGATTAAATTCAGAAGCCAAATCACTAAAAGAGCAAAACAATCCTTCCCTATATAAATCCTTGAAACATTTTAGTCCCTTATCCTGCCATAAGGAGAAGGTCTGGTCAGTAGTAAATACTGGGTTTTTTAAAAGTGGGGTCAAGACTATGGGGTCTGTAAATTTAAACTGTTTCCTAAACTGAAACCATATTCTCAAGGTATGTATCTACAACTATGAGGTTGGTTTGGCCAGAAGGATTCACAGAGGTTGGACCTGTAAGCAAAGCCAAAAGTGAGGCAGAGGGACATGAATGTGCTTCTAGTTGGCACCAGGGTATGTCAACTGGATTAGACCAGAAAGCAATTTTAGTTATGTTAGCTGCCCAGTAATAAAACTTAAAATTGTGTAGGCAGAGGCCACCATAAAACTTACAATTCTGAAGTATTTTTGTCTTACTCTGGGTGTTTTGCCATTCCACAAAAAGTGACAGATAGTTGAATCTAGTAATTTAAAAAAAACTTCTTGGTAAAAATAGAGGTAGACATATAAAAAGAAAAATAAATTTTGGCAGGATGTTCATTTTAACAGTACTTATTCTCCCAATCAATGAAAGTGGGAGGGACCCCCATTTTTGAAAGTCTTTTTTAATGTCCACCAAGAGTGGGAGAAATTTTTTAGAGTACAGAGACTTAAAAGATCTGGTTATGTTGACCCCAAGATACCAAAAACCTAAAGGGCACAGCTTAAAAGGAACATCAGATTGGGAGAGCTGCAGGGCTAAATGGTTAACAGGATAACATTTACTCTTGGCGACATTAACTTTATACCCTGAGAACTGGCCGTATCTGTGAAAGAACTCAACAATTGTGGGGCAGGTTCCTATTGGATCGGTGACATATAAAAGCTAATCATCAGCATATAATGACAGCCTTAGTTCTGTATGATTCCTGACAATTCCATTAACACTGGGAGAGGTTCTCAGAAAAATGCTCAAAGGCTCTATTGCAAGTGCGAACAAGAAGGGTGACAGGGGTAGCCCTGTCTGCAGCCTCTATTTAAAAAGAAGTATCCGGATTGGTTGTTATTGGTAATAATGCTGGCACAGGGCAGTGTATAAAGAAGGCGTATCCACGATATAAAATTTTTACCAAATCTAAATTTTGTTAAAACAACAAACAGGTAACTCCATTCAACCCGATCAAATGCCTTTTCAGCGTCGATTGATATGACAATCTCGGGCGCAACTGTAGTCTCCCTTGAATAAACAACATTTAATAAGGTGCGAACATTGTAATAGAGTTGACGTCCCTTTATGAAGCCAGTTTGCTCCTTAGAGATAATTGTCGGGAGAACTCGATCAAGTCTCTGGGCCAGGGCCTTTGCTAGAATCTTTGTGTCCACATTCATTAAAGAGATTAGCCTATAGGAGGTACAAAGGTCAGGATCCTTGCCTTTCTTTAAGAGAACGCTAATAGAAGCATGTCTTAGCGAAGGGGGGAGTGAGCCGAGTGTCAGAGACTCAACATAGACAGAATGAAGTAATGGAATAAGTTTGGCTTGAAATGCTTTTAAAAAAATGAACTGGGAACCCGTCAGGTCCTGGAGCTTTGTTGTTTTGCATGTTTTGTAAAGCAGCGTTTAACTCTTGAACAGTCAAATCAGATTCTAGGTGATCAATCAGATCTGAGTGTAAAGGGGGAAACTGAAGCTCATCTAGAAACGTATGCATATCAGTCAAATCCGATGGGAATTCAGATTTATACAAGGACTCATAGAATGATGAAAAAACATAATTAATGACTTGCATGTCCTCCTGCAGGACCCCCGATTTGTCTTTAATACGACATATTAAACGTGAAGCTGCTTGTCGGCGCAATTGGTGAGCTAGCAATCTGCTGGGCTTGTCGCCATATTCATAGTCCCTAGCATGAGAACGAAGCAAAAGGCGCTCTGCCTCATCAGTTGTAATGAGATCCATCTCAGTCTGTAAGACCAAGCGACGCTTTGAAAGACTGTCAGAAGGGGCAGTTGCAAGCTGTTGGTCAACCAATTCCAACTCAGAAGTAAGCTTCTGAATGTTTAACATCTTCAATTTTCTCACATACGCAGAGTATGAAATTATCTGACCACGTAGGTAGGCCTTCAAAGAATCCCACAGGAGCGCCCTAGAGATTGGTTCAGAATCAGAGTCATTAAAGGAAATGAAATGAAATACTCTATTGCATCTGTAATAAATTTGTGAAATTTACCATCTGATAATAATGAGGTGTTAAATCGCCATTGAGAGGGATAGCGAGGCCCAGGCGAAATCTGAAGATCAAGAGAGACAGGAGCGTGATCCGAAATAATGATTGGGTGATATGCAACATTTGATACTTTAGGCATAAATTTAGCATCTACAAAAAATAATCAATACGTGAAAAAGTCTGGTGAACATGTGAATAAAAAGAATACTGCCTACTGTTCGGACCACAAAATCTCCAGGGGTCAAACACAACCATTATTTAGCAAGAAACTATGTAAGGTTCTGGCCATTGAAGACTGGGTTAGGACAGGTTTAGAACGGTCTAATTGAGGATTAATAGTACAGTTCATGTCCCCTCCAAAAATCAAAACACTGTTATTCAAAGAGGGAAGAGTTTAAACAACTTGTTCATGAAACATGGATTGTCAAAATTAGGAGCATATACATTGACTAGCAGGGTGGGAACATGGAGTAGCGTACCTAAAACTATCAGATATCTGCCGTCTCTGTCTAAGATGGTTTTGGTCAATGTGAATGGCACAGATTTACCTATCAGGATAGCAACCCCTCTAGCCTTTGAATTAAAACTAGAGTGGAGTACCTCTGCAACCCAAGGACACTTTAGTCTAAATTGGTCTTTATTCCTCATGTGGGTCCTGTAAAAAACAATGTCAGGTTTCAAACGCTTTAAATGAGAAAATACCCTACTCCACTTGACGGCACCCCCTAAACCTAGAATATTCCAGCTGATAAATCTTACATTTGAGTTGTTTGCATTAGTCATGTGGGATATGTGTTAACAATGGTGAGGCAACCAGATTCCACCCCCACCCATGCACCAGGCCAAAGGATGAGAAAAAAGAAAGAGCACAAAAAGCCACAAAAAAACAAAACAACAAAAAAAAAACTAACAAAAACAAAAAAAGACAATATTTCTGAACTGACATCCCACATCCCTCCCCCAGATAGCACCTACCACTACCCCATCCCCAAACGATGGGATACCAGTGCAGACTCCAAATGGAGTCATGAGCCTAAAGACTAAACTTAAGGTTTTTTACCCAACATCCATCCATCCATCCATTTTCTTCCGCCTATCCGGGGTCGGGTCGTGGGGGCAGCAGCTTCAGAAGGGAGGCCCAGACCTCCCTCTCCCCAGCCACTTCTTCCAGCTCCTCCGGGGGAACTCCAAGGCGTTCCCAGGCCTTCCTCGGGGCCTCCTCCCGGTGGGACGTGCCCGTGATACCTCACCAGGGAGGCGTCCAGGAGGCATCCTTACCA
>NW_013953635.1:27952-34759 GCF_001266775.1 Austrofundulus limnaeus
CTTTAGAGTCATTAGTAGAAAACTGGATACAGGAGGGGTTCACTGACAGAGTGTGGAGGTCCCTGACCCGTTTAGTCCCCAAAGTCCCAAACCCAAAGTCCCCAGGCTCAGCTTCCTCAACAGAAGGCATGTTGGTGGGATTGAGGAGGTCTTCAAAGTATTCCGCCCACCGGCACACAACGTCACGAGTTGAGGTCAGCAGCACACCATATCCCCACCATAAACAGTGTTGGTGATGCACTGCTTCCCCCTCCTGAGACGCCGGATGGTGGACCAGAATCGCCTCGAAGCCGTGCGGAAGTCTTTCTCCATGGCCTCTCCAAACTCCTCCCACRCCCGGGTTTTTGCCTCAGCGACCACCCGAGCCGCATGCCGCTTCGCCCATTACCCATCAGCTGCTTCTGGAGTCCCGTAAGCCAGAAAGACCCGACAGGACTCCTTCTTCAGCTTGACAGCATCCCTCACCGAAGGTGTCCACCAACGGGTTCGAGGGTTGCCGCCGCGACAGGCACCAACAACCTTGCGGCCGCAGCTCCGATAAGCCGCCTCGCCAATGGAGGCACGGAACATGGTCCATTCAGACTCAATCCCCCGCCTCCCCCAGAACGTGTTCGAAGTTCTGCCGGAGATGGGAGTTGAAGCTCCGTCTCACAGGGGACTCCGCCRRAYRTTCCCAGCAGACCCTCACTACACGTTTGGGCCTGCCAGGTCTGACCGGCTTCCTCCCCCACCACCGGAGCCAACTCACCACCAGGTAGTGGTCAGTTGACAGCTACGCCCCTCTCTTCACCCGAGTGTCCAAGACATACGGCCGCAGAAACGATGACAAAATCGATCATCGAACTGCGGCCTAGGGTGTCCTGGTGCCAAGTGCACATATGGACACCCTTATGCCTGAACATGGTGTTCGTGATGGACAATCCGTGACGAGCACAGAAGTCCAACAACAGAACACCACTCGAGTTCAGATAGGTGGGGCCGTTCCTCCCAACCACGCCCTTCCAGGTCTCACTGTCATTGCCCACGTGAGCGTTGAAGTCCCCCAGCAGAACAAGGGAGTCCCCAGGAGGGGCACCCTCCAGTACCCCCTCCAAGGACTCCAAAAAGGGTGGGTAATCTGAACTGTTGTTCGGCCCGTAAGCACAGACAACAGTCAGAACCCGTCCCCCCACCCTTAGGCGGAGGGAGGCTACCCAACAGTCATCCTCAATTCACCCCAACTCAGTTGGAACTCCTTCAAATCTGTTAACACAAGAACATATACATTACATGTCGCCTAACCCTCTTATGCCTCCGGCCGGCCTGAACCGAGCAATATGAGCGGCCCCCCGCTCTCCACTCACAACAAATTAAACTATGCAAGAACGAATTAATTCAAACGTGCATTGCAGCCATTTCTGCCAAAAGTCATTTCAGAGTAAAGAGAAATTGGGCTGCAGCTATACTTACAAAAGAACCAGAATTAAGCTTTATGGTGGTGAGGCCAGTTTTATTTTATCTTGAGTGTCTTCACGAAGGCAGTCGCCTCCACAGGTGAAGTAAACTCTCTCGTGACACCTCCTCTAGTGATGCAGAGACGAGCTGGATGCAGCAGCCCGAACCGTACGTCCGGAACCTCTCTAAGCTGACGTCTGATGTCATTGAAGGCTGCAAGGGCTCTCGCGGTCCAAGTGGTAAAATCAGGGAAGATAGAGATCGTGGAATCCCCCACTTTCACCCGCTGCTGGGCTCTGGCACATCGTAAAATGTCGGTGCAGTCCGAGTATTAATGTAAACGGGCCATTATGGGACGGGCCACTCACCGGGTTTCGGCCTGGCCTGTAGAGATCGGTGCGTCCGGTCCACAACCGGCCCCTTCTCGAGGCCGAAGGCGTCTTTAAGCAGGGTGGAAATTGTGTCCGCGCTGACTGGGTTACTCTCCTCCGGCAGTCCTATGATTCTAATGTTATTACACCGAGATCTTGACTCCAAGTCTTCACATTTACTGTCAAGAGCGAGGACCTGAGCCGAAAGCTTTTCCAAATTGCTCTTGAGTGCGACCACATCATCAGTGCATGAAGACAACGGTCCCTCCATGTCTCCAACAGTCACCCTTAATGCATCCACCTCCGACCTGATAGCCGCAATGCTAGCACTTAGCTCGGTCATCATGCCTTGCAGCTCCGACTTAATCTGGGTCAGATTGTTGGTCAACGCCGTCTCCAATTCAGTCTTGAAAATGCCTACCATCTCTTCTCGAAGTGCATTGAGGAGTTCAACCTTAAAGTCCGGGGAATATACGTTCCGAGATGTAGAAGTTTCTTCTAAAGGCGGTCGCCCACTAGCTGAGCCCCGTGGTAGATCGGTCTCAGCAGGCTGACGTGGGGATGCAGGTTGGGGACCAGGCCTCATCGCTGTAGTTGTCGAATTATTCGTATTTTTGGGCTTTGGAGGCATCCTGAGCTGTAGTAGACTCGTTATAAAATTTAAAGGACAGGCAAAGTACATGAAAAAGTCCAAATGCACCTTATAGAAAAAACAGTCTGCAGGAGCTCCTTCCAACACGTCTTACTCCATCAGTAACAAAACCGGAAGCCCATGTGATATATTTTTTAAAGGTTTAGTTTAAAAATTGTAAAAACTCAACAGCCTACAGTATTTTTAAAGTCTTTATTTGACAGTTAAAATATATGTTTATCAAATGAAGTCTAATGTTACAACTAATCATGGATCCCTTTAAATATTTTAAGACTGATTACGTACCAACGCTTTTTTCAAGTGTTTTAACGGTCAACTGAATCTCTTCATGAATTCTCTCCTCCATGGATTTCTTCCCCAGACCGAAGTTTCTCAGAGTCATCAGAGAGAAACGACGATGTTCCCTCCAAACAGGCCCGTAATCGGCCAGAATCACTCCTAAACAGGCAAAGCAACAAAACTAAGAGCTTTAAYCTGCTGCAGCTAATTAATTTAATTACTTACACAATCCTCTTACAGGTGTTTCTTAATAATTCTTCATACTTTTACAGCCTTTTGATGCTTCTGATACAATTTTGTTGAGATGTATTCCCAGCCAGCACATGTATGGGGCCCCATATAGGATAAATAAAGGCAAGTGACGGAGGTTATATCCAAATGAGTTTTTTTGCAGGATCCATGGTGACCCTACAGTGGTTTGCCCACATAGAAACTTTAATTGCAACTTAAAATTTCAAGGCAATGAACTTCTGAAAAATTTTAAATGACCTATCATGAAACTTAAAACTACCTTTACATTAAAAAAATGTACAATTTCTTGGTTTTAATATTTTATGTGTACTATGTTTCAGTGTGAATAATTATGTTTAAATAATGTCCAAATTTTGTCAAACTTGTGGTTGACTGTTTTTGCATCTAAACTGATCTTGCATGCAGTTTTGTAACATTCCGTACCTTTACCCTGAAATACATCACCAGCTAACGTGTCTTGAGGTCGACCAGCGTAGTCTGCAGCTTTAACCAACATGGCCTCCTTCATGGCCTTCAACCCATTGATGACCACAGCTGGTCTGGTACCAAGGAACAGACTGTAGACATTTCCATAGGTCTGTCTGAGCTGCAAGAAAACCAAACAAAAACAAAAATATATCCATTGCTAAAGAAATGTATTTTATTCTGATCTGTTCTGAGGGAAATTAAACAGCAGAGTTAATTATTTCCTTTTCCTAGTCCAACTTATTCACCAAATTGCATCACATTTAGGGTTAAAGATTAAATGACTGCGGACTCTTTGTACAATGATTTTCTGAGTGTGATTCCAAAACCAGCCAAAGTTCAAACAAAAACCATAAATGACCTTCAGACAACACAAACAACTCATGACCAAAATACTTGTAAGGCACATTTGATAAAAATGAGGGATGATTTTATTTTTCAATTAATTAAATTTTAATATTCTGCATATTTACAGTTACTTTTTATTATTTTCACTGCAAACAGATTCGAAATATTAAAACTGAGGGACAGTCCATTTTTTAAGTCAACATAAAATCAAAGCATTATCAGTCCAAATAAAACCAAATGTTCTGATTTCAGTGCACTTTTGTGCAGCTACCATAAAAAACTTTACAATTAAAATTTTCTAACAAACATTATTAGTTCATAGATGAAATTTAATTGCACCACACTGTATACTTCTCTTAGTGCTGCTGCAGAGAAATTGGTGCCTTAAAACTCTGCAAAATATAAACATTAAAAAACACATCTATTTTCTGATGACTCATTAAAGGTAGATAAAGTTCACCTGTAATCCAGAATAAAAATTAACTGTCCTCAGTTCTGTCAACATTTGAATTTATTAAAATGATAAAATCATGCCATTTTTTTTGAAAATTATATATTGAAGAAAAACAAAAAAATAAATTCTATAATTTGATATCTTTACCTTTTCAAGTTCCTTCAGGGGGTTCTTTGAGGCCAGGTACAAGAAGTTCCCCAGTACCGGCAGGATGGGGGGTCCTGGTGGGAAGTTCTTGGGTCTCCGAGCTTTAAGTTGAAAGAGGATGAAGCAGAAACAGAACCACAGCAGAACTATGGAGACAAACATGGTGCTGGACTGGACTCAACTCTGGTGGCTCTGGCTCCGAACTTTGACATTTTCTTATTAAATGGAGTGAGCACATCAAACACACAAATGATTGATAAAAAATCAGGAAGTGAGATATTGCTGAGTAATAAGGGGGCGGATCCTCAACAGCTTTCTGATAACCAGTCTTACCTTATTTTGCCGGGGCCTCTTATAACAAATGTATAAGATCTTTAAGTATCCCATAATGTTAATGTTGTACTGTATGTACATATTGTTATCCAACTCAAAAAGGATCCCTTTACTTTATATCTTATTCTATTAACTTTAATGTAGTCCACCCAGCAGAGCCTGATACACATACAAATTATATATATTTATTAAAACGTAAACCTTTCCATCTTCTTTCAGACAGTGTTTTTTTTTTACTGTACTGAAGATATTTATTAGACATTCAGAAACTGATTTTGAAAGCACCACACCATATTCATAGTTTTCCTTTTTAAATATTGATTCTTATAATCTATTATTTGACTATTTTTATGTCGCACAGAGAGCATTAAACCACCATTCACTCCAGTCACTGGTGTTGTATTGTTCTCTTCTCTTCACATTTTAATCTATTCAACATTCATGTGGTTTTGTCATGATTTCAGTTAAAGAACACTAAATTTTCTTACAGTTTAACAGATGGTTTTCTTTTATACCACTTTTTGTTCTCGTCTTCTCCATGAGAAATTTCTCTGACACTGCGGTTCCGGTCAGGATTAATGAGTGTTTTTAACTTGTTAAATCTCTGACATAAAGCGCTGTAAAAATGTTAAAATTTAAACGAGTGAGAACCTATCTCTTTGCTCTCTCACAGTTTAGATTTCACACATAAAGCAAATCTCTGTGCAACTTTCTCAGCCTCAGTGAGATCAGTGAGGACATTGGTGAGATGATCAGGAGAAAAATATGCGACACAGTCAGAGGATCTTTGGAGTTGAAATATATTTGGAAAAAGTTTAGATTTCAAGCTTCTAAGTTAACAATTGAAATCCACCAAGGATACAATTGTGTCCAAAAGATTTGACAATGACCAGATTATTATTTAAGTGATCAGTTCTTTCATCAGTTTCTGCAGAGCGTCTGCACCTCCTCACTGTTCAGACCTCAGCTGGACCTTCATCTTGTAAGATTTTGGAGACAACGTTGCCCCAAAAACCAGAGAGAAGACTGGTTCTCCTGCATCCTCCGGCCAGACGAACTTAAACTTCCTCAGCAGGGTCACCGTCATGAGGAACAGCTCCATACGAGCCAGACCCTCTCCCAGACACATCCGAGGACCTGAGACACCAGAAAAAGAACCAAAGTTCTTGTCTGTTTGATCTAATAAACTCTTTACCTGTAGTACAAGTCTGAATGTAAAGTGTTTCACAGGTTTACCTGCAGAGAAAGGCATGAAGGCCTCTGGTTTGACAAACTGTCCCTGCTCATTCAGGAAGTTCTCAGGATTGAACTTGTGAGGGAACTTCCACTGACCCTCTTCATTCAGCACTGAGGTCAGGTTCTGGATGATTAATGTTCCCTGAAGGGCAAGATATAAAGGATGATTTGATTTTTACATGTTCTTGTTGACCAAACTTGTCCGACAGAGTGCAACTGGTGCATTTAGATCTGAATATTCTGTTTCTTTGTGTATCCAAAGGTGTGCCACAGAGGTCTATCTTTGGTCCCACTCTGTTTTTTATTAACATTAATGATATTCCACAAGCTTTTAGGAAAGATTATGCACATTTTTTTAAAATAAAGCTGCTGTACATTTATATGCTGATGACAATTTTGTATGCTTTTTACCCATCCTCTTTCAGTCTCTAAAATGAATCTTTGTGGATGTTAAAAATGCTTCTGCAAATATAAAATTATCTTTGAAAGCTAAGAAAACAAAAGTCCTCTGGTTTCATTGTAAAAAAAATAAAATCTGTAAATCCCTCCAACTTGGTCTTTGCTACTACAGATGAAACAATCCTTGAGCAGGTTAGAGTACTGGTGAATCTTGTTGTCCAGCTAATAGTCCTACAACAGTCCAACAGAAGTTTCAAACTATCGGCCAATTTCTGTTCAAACTATTTTTTCTAAGTTACTTGAAAAAACATTATTTAATCAACTACTTCAATAAAACTTCAACAAAAACTCCAATAGCCAACATGGTTTTCGCACGTCAAGGTCAACCATGTCTGCATTAATTTTATTCACTGAAAAAAATATGTGCTGCTTTGAAC
>NW_013953635.1:35598-40339 GCF_001266775.1 Austrofundulus limnaeus
AATATTCATGTATGTGTAAATTTATTACCATAATTGCAGGTGAGTCACCTAAATTTGTTTTTATAAAACAAGTAGCCCAACTTTTAAAAACTGTTACAGCCAGAGGTCTTTCTTCTATGTTTATACTAAAGCATGGAATAACATTCCTCAAAACATAAAGTCCATTTCAAAACTACAGCCCTTTAAGAAGAATCTTGTCTGCTATCTGCTGGAAACTTTTTGTTGTGCTCATATTTAGACRTCCTATTTTGCAAATGCTGCCTTCTTGAAATTTGGTATGCGTGTTTGTCTTTGTGTTTATGGTGTATAATGATGTGATTGTGATGCTGTACAGTATTTCTGAGTGTTTTATGTGTTGCAGAACAGGAACCTGCTGTAAAACAGCAATTATGCTGAGTCAGGATTGATTTTAGTAATCTTTTCCAGTTAAGTCAATAAATCAAATCAAATCAGTAGTGCAGAAAGCTCCGTCCCCCATGGTGCTGAGCTTTGTTCTGGGGATTTGAAGAGGGCAGGAGTTACCAGAACAGAGAAAACGAGTTTTAATGTGTGGAAGGAGCAGTTCTTTAAGTAAGGGGGTGCATTGCCATGTATGCACTGGTGTGTCAGAAGACCAATCTTCTACTGGATTCTGGCAGGGACAGGAAGCCAGTGAAGTGAATGTAGAACACGTGTGATTTGATCATGTTTTTTGTTTTTTGTCAGAAGATGTGCTACGTTATTTTGGATGAACTGGAGTTTTTGAAGATTTTTATTTGAAATACGGTACCAAAGAGAATGGAATTGCAATACTCCAGTCTTGAAGACATAAAGGAATGTACAAATTTTTCAGCATCCAGTTGAGAGAGTAATGGGATGAGACTGGCAATGTTTTTTAGATGAAAAAAGGAGGTTTTGCACAGATGTTTCACGTGAGTGTCAAAGGAAAGGTGAGGGTCAAAACGGACACCAAGGTTGGTGACAGTAGTGGAAAGTGGTATGTCCTGTCTGGAAAAGGTTATGGCAGTGATGGGGGATGACTGAACCTGACGAGGAGTGCCAATCAGCATTGCCTCAGTTTTGGAGCTATTCAGTTGAAGATAGTTGTTGTTTATCTATGACTTTATGTCCTCCAGACAGGCTGTGAGTGAGGACAGTGATGATGAGGAGGATGTAGAGGAAGAAGCAGATGGATGACGGTCCATTTTTATATAAAGCTGAGTGTCATCAGCATAACAGTGGAAGGATATTCCATGGCGGCTGATGACTTGTTCGAGAGGCAAGATGTTTAATGTAAAGAGAGTAGGACCAAGAACTGACACCTGAGTAACTCCACAAGTGACCCTATGAGTTTTGACTTGGCTTCTCCAATGGCAACTTATTCATTTCTCTCAGAAAGGTAGGACCGGAACCAGTCAAGGACAGTATCATGAAGTCCAATAGGTTTTGAGAGATGGTTGAGGAGGATTTTGTGGTTAATTGTGTAAAATGCTGAGGACAGGTCAAGAAGGATTAAAAGAGACGGTGAGCCTGCATCTGCAGCCATCAACAGGTTGTTGGTGACCGGATTAAAGCTGTTTTGGTGGAGTGTGAAGAGCAAAAACCAGACTGAAACTGCTCAAACAGCATGTTTGATTTGGGGTGATTAATTAACTGTGCAGCAACAACTTTCTCTAGAACTTTCGAGAGGAAGGGGAGTTTGGCTATGGGTCTGTAGTTTGTAAGGATTTCTGGGTCCAGAGTGTTCTTTTTCAGAAGAATTTTGATTATGGCTACTTTCAGCGGTGATGGAACAGAACCAGACTGAAGAGACATACTGACAATGACAGTGATTAATGGCCCAATGGTAGAAATATTTGTTTTTAAGAGAGTGGGTGGATGCTGACATTACCCTGGATACCATGGCTCTTTCAAATTCAAATTTAATTCAAAAATACTTTATTGATCCCAGAGGGAAATTAGGTGTTGTTGTAACTCATTTATGATACATCACAAAGACTTGCTGTCTTGGTCAGAGATGCACCAGCAAGATGTGCACCAACAATTTGTCCTCTTTTGAAGTCTGGTATTTCACCCATAATGCTGTGTGCATTGCAATATTTTGAGCCAAACTGTGCTCTTACTCTGCTATTTGAACCTTCATACTCTGCTCTTACTGGTGCAATGTGCAATTAATGAAGATTGACCACCAGGCTGGTCCAATTTAGCCATGAAACCTCCCACACTGAAATGACAGGTGTTTCAGTTGCATTGTCTACCCCTTGTATATTTGTCCTTTAATTGATTAGGGTGACATAATTCATCACCATGCTTGCAACGTAAGTCTTTAAAAATGTTACACAATCCATCATTCCGCCATTCGATTTATTACTGATGTCTCTTGTAAAACTCACCACGGACTGTTTTACTCTCAGGTAATTGACTGTCCTTGTATTCTTGAAAAACTCTGTGGCTCTTGTTCATTTATAAAACTCTACTTGGTCTTTCACCCCCTTATTTAAATCAGGTACGACAAGAAGAATCCCCAAGTACTCATTCCTCCCAAAATATTAAACTGAAAATCCCTAAAACCAAGTCATTTTTGACTTTACGTTTTTCCATTTTGCTGCTGCAAATGATTGAAACCTTCATGAAAATACACTACATCTAGAGAATTTGATTTTATTTCCTGCTTTTAAACACAGAGTAAAGGACCTTTTTAAGGAGTCGTACAGCGGTTTTCAGAATGAACGCATTGCTTCCTGTATGCATGTAAATGTTGTTGCCCTTTCCTCATCTACCCCTTTTAGTGTTTTAGTACTTTCAGTTACATATTGTTAAAATGAAACTGTTTTAAAGTTTTGCCTGGAAAACAAAAGTTTACTTAACTAAACATTGAGTTTCTCACCTTGGGAATGTCATATCCCATCAGCTCTGTGTCTTTGGTGGAGCAGTGGAAGATACTGAGAGGAACAGTGTTGGCAACCCTCTGGACTTCATGGATCACAGCCTGGATCACAAAAGAGATATTACAAACTGTCTTTGAATCAATTATTTTAGGCATCGTATAGAAAGAAAACCCTGACAAGTTGCAGTTTAGCTGATAGAAACACATTCAGACATGCCTCTCAGATTAAACATTCAGATTAACAGAACAGGTGTGTGTGATGATGCTCATCACCTGCATGTAAGGCATGTTGTGTCTGTCCTCAAAACTGACCCGATCCCTCCCATCCAGAACCCGATCGATCTCTTGCTGACATTGATCTGAGGGGACAAAAACTGTTTTACACATTTTAATATACTCTTATCTTTTGTTCTAAAATAATAATTTCCAAACAAGTTCAGTCTGTGTTAACCTGCCAACCTGATATTTTATTATAATTTTAGGTTTTGTTGCCACTCCAGGATTATTAGTGGCCCGGTTCTGGTCACCCGTTTTTAAACCTTCTTGAATGCCCCTTGTGTTGATCCAAAAGATGTCCTTAAGGTGTACCTTGGACCTGAGGATAGACCATGAGGTACAGAAACCCAGTCAGGAGGGTGTTGGAGGTGGTGTCAGTTCCAGCAAGATAAAGATCAAAAGTGATCCTTCTGAGCTGTTCCTCAGAAAATGAAGAATCTTCTTTCTGGACAGAATACAGAGAATATTGTTGGAGAAACAAAATGTAAGATTTGTGATAACGCTGAGTCAGCATCCAGATGTTTTCCTGGTTTTGGTTTCTTCTGTACCTGTGAAGAAATTATTGGGGTTTAGATTTATATAACTGATTTAAATTGCATACAATTGGTATAGTTTTATGATAGAACTGTAATGATTGTTAACAGTGGCTGGTCAATAGGGGGCGCTAGGGCGCCACTCCACCACTAGATTTTGTACACAAAAAATTTAATGAAGTAACTGAATAAAACTTTCTAAATGTTTTGAAAAATATTGTGTATATATGTTTTATGATAAGTAAAATAAATAATTTAGCGTTATTGATGTGTAAACTTCCATTTTACTCATGAGTTTTTTCGTGTTGAGTCACTTCTGGGTCACGGGTCGTTTGCCACCCCAGACTCCCATACACAAGTCATTGTAAGATTTTGGACATGCGCAGTAAGTCCCCAATGCAAAAAGATACCGTGGTCTGTATCTCAGCTCCTCACCGCCCCGCAGCTGACCTCTGGTATTCGTTTCTATGGGGTTCACCCTGTCGACGTCTCGAAGTCATGTTAATGCGGCAGCCCTGCGGGCTATCAGGAAGCGGGTTTTTGGAGGACAACAAATGAGAATGAATAGAGATGGACAAAACAACACCGTAAGTCTCTTATATCTACACCTTTAAAAAGCAGCATATGAGGAAAAACTTAAAGTGATGTAGTTTGACTGAATAAGCCAGAAATAATACAAATTTAGCAAGAACTGGTGTAGTTATTGTGATGGTGTTACCTTTATTTTTGAGCAGCATACAATATAAATAATGGTGAACACAACTTAATATAATATAAAGATATTTTTGTTTCTATTTAGTTTAGTTTTTGTAAATTACTATTGTTTGAAYTTATTCTTGAAAAGGGGCAGATATTAGCAGTTTTGTTTAAAGTACCACAAAGTGATACTTGAGTAAAAGTACAAGTATCTTACCAAAAAATTACTTTGGTAAAAGTTAAAGTCTCCTTGAATATTACTTGAGTAAAAGTCTTAAAGTATCTTACCAAAAAATTACTTTGGTAAAAGTTAAAGTCTCCTTGAATATTACTTGAGTAAAAAACTTAAAGTAAATTATATGTTTTGTAC
>NW_013953635.1:43939-46813 GCF_001266775.1 Austrofundulus limnaeus
ATACTAACCTCACTCCTTTATAACAACTAAGGCAAAAATGTAATTAATTCAGAAAATCTTTTCAGGACCCCACCTTGATGTTTCGGGACCCCACTTTGGGTCCCGACCCCAACTTTGGGAAACACTGATCTACAGGACACCTTCAGAGACTATGACTCTGCTGAAGATTCTCATCACATCTCCTCTGACCACAGCTGAATCTGAGAGGAACTTCTCAACATTGAAGAGAATCCAGACTTTCCTCAGGTACAACACCACATCTCACAGCACTGACCATGCTCTATAAGAATCTGGTTAAAACATCCCTGAATTTAACCAGAGTCATGAAGAAATTAGCTTCTCAGTAACAGAAGAGCAAAATTTATGTACTAAAAATATCACAGTACATGACATTGTAATGCTGTTTTATTATTTTCATTTGTTTAATAAATACACTAGCGTGATACAACTAAGTACGTTTGATTGCTTTCTGAGATATGTATTTTGGAGTTGTAGCCCCACCTGGAGAAAAATCCACCAGCCACCACTGATTGTTAAATGTGACTGTTTTGCTTAACTTGATGATTCTAAATTAAAAGATACATGCCTGGAAACAAATCCAACACATAATCGAACTTTTAATCCCTCATGAGGGTAGGTTTTTAATGTCTGAGGAGCATGGCTTCTAGAGAATAACAGAATGGACTTCCAATGAGGAAGTCCATTCAGTTTTAACAGAAAGCTTCAGGGCATGGCTCCGCCTATTTCATTACATCATCAGTGGGGGGTCTCTGTTATTCTCTAGAAGCCATGCTCCTTAGACATTAAAAACCTAGCCTAATGGGGAAATAAAAGTTCAGTTATTAGTTGGATTTGTTTCCAGGCATGTATCTATTAATATAGAATCATCAAGTTAAGCAAAACTGTCACATTTAACAATCATTATAGTTCGATCATAAAACTTTACCATGTGTATTTAATTTAAATCAGTTATATAAATGTAAACCCCAATAATTTTTTCAACTGTCTCACATTCATCAGCATCATGATGTTGAAGTTTTATATTGTGTTCACACACCTGTTTATCCAGTTCATCCAGGTAGCAGTCCACAAAGTCTCGAGGTTCTCCAGGGGTCCTGGTCCTCTTGTGCTCATTCACCAAACCATTTGAAAAGTTTAGAAACATCTAAAACACACATCACAGATTTAATTAATGCTAATAATATGCAGACTTGATGTTGGGTTTTGTGTTTAAACTGTTTATAATTTACCTCCATGTTTTTAAAGGCCTTGTTGAAGGGCAGTGGCAGGTAGGAAACAAACGGAACAGAGTCGTACAGCTGAAAGATGAATTAAAACAGATTCTGTCACAGTGTGGGGTTTTTGGGCACCTTAGGGTACCAAACGTGCACATTCTGCTAATTTTCTATTTTTGATTCTAAATATTTCAGTCAGTTTATTTTCATGAAACTTGGCCAAGATTAGATTTTTCAAATTTTTAAGATCTGCTCTATTGTAAGGTGTTTAGAATAGGAGATACACACAGACCGTACAATCTTTACCCTAGGGCCCAGTTTGGTCCCATCGACTCCCATTATAACCACACATTTTTGATGCACTGTAATTCTGACATAATATAGAACTTTTTTTATATAACCTAATAAATCTAAGCCTATACCTTCAAAATAAAAGGAAAATGGGTTTTAGGTGTGATGACACCCCCCAGCCCCCCAGGGACTTCAGACTGTATTTACATAGAGTTTCATTAGAGGCCTTGCAAAATGCATGAAGGCAAAAGGGCTGAATGGTTCAAAAATGATCTTTGAATATTAGAACTGATATAAAAGAGTGGTGTGATTGCTGTACAGAAGATATTTTGTGTGTGCACGTGCTATGTTTAAACAGAGTGGTACGCGCTGCTTGTAACACAACAGGCTGTGAGTTGCCAGCCTTGGAGGATATTTTTAAAAGTAGACCTTTTTCTAAGTCTTCTTCTATTATTAATGAGTTCATCCTACTAAAGACATGTTTGAGCTTCTTCCCTTGAGGAGACGGTAGCGTTCTATCAAATGTGTTACTTCTCATCATTTAAATCGTATTTTTCCACGGGCTCTGATGGTTTTGAATAACGCACATTAACTTTCTCCCAGTAACATGGAATGTAACTTGTTCTGTGAATTTATAGTCTGTTGCAGATGAGAGGTTCAGTGTTCAGTGTTTTAAGTTTTTGTTTTTTTCTTTTAAATTTTTTTATAACCTTTTAATTTGTCCATGAGTGCATGTTAAGGTGTGAGCTCTTGCCACTGTCTTCCAATGTAGTTTGTCTACTGCAAATGGCAAATAAACTTGACTTTGAACTTGTGTTTGTGTGTTACATTTGAATCACCAAATGCCAAATGGGCTTTGTTTATGTTTGTTTTCCTGTTAAAGACAGAGCCTCCTTTCTCCAAGTGGAAACAAAGTATAACATGTTTACAAAAGTGCATATTATTGAAGTCTGCAAGAGTAGTTTGTAGTCTTTTCTGGCTGCTCATTTCTCCAGAAGACAGCCAGGAGGAGGAGCCTGACAGTACAGAAAGCTTTAGCTGCTATTTTGAAGTCCTGTCAGTGTTTCGGGCCTCCATGTAAAGAGAGTACTTTTTTGTGTTTAAATGGTCATTGCTCCAGAAATAATTAGGCATCAAAATTAATGTTGTTATAAATTATTGGCCTAGTCAAGTCTGTAATTACCTTGTACCAAACATTCCATTTTGCACCTTATTTTTAAAAATACTGCATGAATTGTATTTTTCTCATACTGAAAATCTAGTTTTTTCTACTGACAAAAATGTTATAAAAACATAAAAAATATGAAAAAATAATACAAAACCTTATATGTATGGTTAGGTCTTATGT
>NW_013953635.1:50842-64250 GCF_001266775.1 Austrofundulus limnaeus
ATATATATGTGGGTGTATATGTGTGTGTTTGTGTGTGTGCGTGCGTGCGTGTATGATAACATATTTCGTACCAACACTCGTTTCCAGTGTTTTAACAGTGAACTGAATCTCTTCATGAATTCTCTCCTCCATGGATTTCTTCCCAAGGCCAAAGTTTCTCAGAGTCATCACTGCAAAACAACGATGTTCCCTCCAAACAGGCCCATAATCGGCTAGAATCACTCCTGCAACAGAGCAACATTTTCTGCATTAATTGTTGTAAAATAGAAATGTTTCTAACTTAATAACTTAATAACTTAATAACTTTAATGTACTTGTCTGCTATCGGTCTCGTCACGGTATTTAGCCTTAGATGGAGTTTACCACTGGCTTTGGGCTGCATTCCCAAACAACCCGACTCCGAGGAGACCGGAGCCCAGTGTGCCGAGGGCCGACATTGGCCTCGCACCTTCCACGGGTTGAGCGTCAGTCAAGAGGACTCAGACCCTCAAGTGCACTGGGCAGGCGGTCTCCTGTATGCCACATGTCTCGCGTCCGCCAGATGGACGGGGATTCAGCGCTGGGCTCTTCCCTCTTCGCTCGCCGCTACTGAGGGAATCCTTGTTAGTTTCTTTTCCTCCACTTAGTAATATGCTTAAATTCAGCGGGTCATCTTGTCTGATCTGAGGTCATTGGATAGGGTTTGTGTGCGTGGCTCAGGGACCCTCCGGGGAGGGCTGGAGGCTCACTGACTCAGGGGCAACGGGACGTTTGTTCCGGAGAGATGACGTGGCCTACCTAGGGTCCGACACATTGCCCACACTGGAGCTTCCCCTGCAGTCCTACCCACAACACCTCCGCCGAGACAGCCTGTGCGTTCGGGAAGCAGAAACAGACAACTAGGAGGAACAAGTTCCACTGGCGGCCGATCTGCGCCTCGTGCAGGAGCTCGACGAAGAAGCCGCCCCTCCTGCACCGGTCAGAGACCGGGTCGAGGAGGGAGGGAAAATGGAACGGAGGCATTGCGGACGATGGAGGTACGGTCCCGGATGGGGCCAGACGATTGCGTGCTGGGCAACCCGACATGTCTGCACTTAGGGGGACAAAGGTGTGAAGACAAGCCCTCTACCTGCAAAGCCCCAACCGCGGTCACGGCAAGCCGTGTCTGATTGATGACCGAGCGACCCTCAGACACGCGAAGCCCCAGGATGGACCCGGGGCCGCAAGGTGCATTCGAAGTGTTGATGGTCAATGTGTCCTGCAAATCACATTAGTTCTCACAGCTGGCTGCGTCCTTCATCGACTCACGAGCTGAGTAATCCACCGCTAGAAGTTGTCTGAGATTTTGAGGTTGACCGGGATCTGAGACAAAGGTTTAACCGGGTCTTCCCATCTCCCGGGCACTCCACACTACGCCCCGGAAGGGGCAGGGAGGAGGTATTAAGCCCCTCTCTTCTTCCAGGCTGAGGGAGAGAGTAAGGGCACCCATGGAGGCACGCGGTGTTCAGCCGGAGTGGATGCTGTCCACCATGCTGCGTTTTCAGGTTCCTAGGGTAGACTCTGGCTGAGTCGTGGGGCGCAGTCGCCCATCGCCAGTCTCCATGCGAGGCCCACATCCTACGATCCCCCTCCAACCCGGGGTAATGTGGTAGTGGGCCTCGCGCAGTGCGGAGGCGGCGTTGGACGTGCAACTCGTGAGTCCAGCAGGCAGCAGTGCCCAGACTAGGAGACTGTGGTAGAGAGAAGGGGGCACGCTCGCATTGCCCGGGGCCCATGAGGGGCTCCGGATGACGGAGGGGCACGTCTCACGGGGCGCGCTCACATCGCCCGGGGCCCCTGACGTGTTCCGGGCAACGGAGGGGCATGTTCTACGACCTTCACTGTGGACCCGTGGGTGCTCTTATGGCCCAGAGCATCACTGATGCGGGTCCGCCGCCCCTCAGTCCAGTAGTGGAAGTCCACCCCAGGTGGTCGACGACGGGCCACACAACCGACGGCCGCTCCAGGCCAGAGCGCTTGGTAGGGACAACGAGCAGCTTGACCCCAGGTGGGTGGTACTCCACAGTCCAGTGCCCTGCAAGTGGGTCTCGGCTCTCAAACAACGGTAATGATCCTTCCATAGGTTCACCTATGGAAACCTTGTTATGGCTTTAACTTCCTCTAGATAGTCAAGTTTAATCGTCTTCTCAGCCCTCCGCAGGGACCATTGCCGATACCCGGGGGCCGATCCGAGGACCTCACTAAACCATCCAATTGGTAGTAGCGATGGGCAATCTGTACAAAGGGTAGGGACTTAATCAACGCAAGCTTATGACCCGCACTTAATTCCTCGTTCATGGGAAATAGTTGCAATCACCAATCCCCATCATGAGCGGGGTTCAGCAGGTTACCCACGCCTCTCGGTTAAGGGTAGACACGCGCTGGCCATGCACCACCACCACCGACAATATTGAGAAAGAGCTATCAATCTGTCAATCCTTTCCATTTCTGGACCGGGTGAGGTTTCCCATGTTGAGTAAAATTAAGCCACAGACTCCACTCCTGGTGGTGCCCTACCATCAATTCCTTTAAGTTTCAGCTTTGCAACCATACTCCCCTGGAACCCAAAGACTTTGGTTTCCCAGATGCTGCCCGGCGGGTCATGGTGAGTAGCGCCACCGGATCGCTAGTCGACATCGTTTATGATCGGAACTACAATGGTATCTGATTGTCTTCGAACCTCCGACTTTCGTTCTTCAATAATGAAAACATTCTTGACAAATGCTATCCCTTTCGTCTGTCTTGCGCCGGTCCAAGAATTTCACCTCTGGCGGCACAATACGAATGGTCTCTCTTAATCATGTTCAGTTCGGGGAAAACCCACAAAATAGAACCGGAGTCCTATTCCATTAGTCCTAGCTGCGGTATTCAGGAAACCGGGCCTGCTTTGAACACTCTAATTTTTTCTAAGTAAACGCTTCGGACTCCGGCTGGACACTCAGGTAAGAGCATCCGGGGGGTGCCGAGAGGCAGGGGCTGGGACAGACAGTGGCATGGCACGCCTCGATACGAGCCATCAGCCCGATCCCGAGATCCAACTACGAGCTTTTTAACTGCAGCAACTTTAAGATAAGAAGCTATTGGAGCTGGAATTACCGCTTCTGCTGGCGCCAGACTTGCCCTCCAATGGATCCCCATTAAATGATTTAAAGTGCACTCATTCCAATTACAGGACCTCAAAAGTCCTGTATTATTATTTTTCATCACTACCTCCCCGAATTGGGAGTGGGTAATTTGTGCGCCTGCTGCCTTCCTTGGATGTGGAAGTCGTTTCTCAGGCTCCCTCTCTGGAATTGAACCCTGATTCCCCATTACCCGTTGTAACCATGGCAGGCATGTGGCGTGCCATAGAGCAGACACCCGAAAGAGATGTCGCCACCAAGGGGGCTAGCGATTAGCTCGAGGTTATCTAGAGTCACCAAAGCAATGGGGTTATAGCCGGGAGACCACCCCGCAAGGGTTTTAGATCTGATCAATGCACGCATCCCCGGAGGTCAGCGCTCGTTTGCATGTATTAGCCCTAGAATTGCCAAAATTATCCAAGTACCGGTGAATGATCAAAGGAGCAAAAACTGGTTTAATGAGCCATTCGCGGTTTCACTGTACCAGCCATGTGTACTTAGATGTGCATGCCTTAATCTTTGAGACAAGCATATGCTACTGGCAGGATCAATCAGGTAGCGTCCACCACCAGAGGGCAATGGGCAGGACACAGGCAGGACACCTTCATTTCCAGGATCTGTGTAAGTACCGCTGAGACTCAGTCTTCCGCTCGGTCCCGTCACCAATAGTTCGAGTCTTGGGCCGTGGCAGGTGCGCTTGCCAGTGGTAGCCATACTCTAGAGGCAAACACACTAGTGTGCAGACACCCGTCTCCCGTGCACTGACCGTTGTGGGGCCGGGGCCGGAGGGTGTCCTGCAAAGGCATGTCTCGGTGTCCAATCGGTCTGATGGAGAAAGAACCCCGTGAAACTAGTACAAGATAGGTAGATAGGGCTCCAAAAGCAGCTCAGTTGGATTCACAGTGTGCCAAAATGGGTGTATGTAGACCAAAATGGCATTCGGGGGCAAGACATGGGCTCCAGACCCTCGGAAACGGGTTCACGGTGGGCCAAAACATGAGTATTCTTGCTGAAACAGCTCCCGGAGGCCCGGAAACCCYTCAAAAATGCAAAAAATCATACCTGATTAATTGCAAACCCCTGAATATAGCTTAGAACCGCAAAAAAATGCAACCAATAAATTCGAAACACTTCAAAACTGTAAAAAACCACTTAGAACCAGGCTAAGGGGGCATAGGAAGGCAGCCAACCCTTCAAAACCGCGCAAAACCCGGGTTCGGAGGAACCAGGAGGGCCGCTGACCCTTCAAAACCACTCTGAACAGGGTTAAACCTGTCAATGGGGGCCTAACAAAAACTGTCAAAATTAGTCAAAATCAACCTTCGTCCTGTGGAAAATGCTCAAAACCGGCCAAAAAGAGCTTAAATGCCCCCCCCCCCCCCCCCACCGCTCCTCTGGGGGCCTCCCCGCATGTCTCCCCACCCGTTAGAACCGTTTCAGCCCATCCGCCCGGAACATCCAGAACCAGGCCGGTACTGCCCCAGATCAACCCAGAAAAGGAGCAACCTCCATCATGCTCATAATGTTGAAAATCCCCTTGGAAAATCAACCAGGAGTCCTCAATCCGTTAAAAAGAAACCTTGTTCGGATAGAGCCACTTGCTTTTCCCCCGTCAAACCTCCAGGAGGACTGAAACTCACAGTCATGTGAAATTTTTCCGAGTCCAAATCTTATCGCTCAAAACCTGTGTGGAAAATTTCCGGGTTTCTGAAATCGTGCTGAAACATGTTTGAGTTGGGCAGCGGCACCCTCTCACCTGCAATCTGCAGTCAGACCCTTACTACAGCTCTCAGGTAAAACTTAGAAAAATTTCAAGCCTGCCGCTCGAAAATTGCACAAATTGTTTTATCTGGGGCTTGTATTCAACCCTTACTACAATGCCCAGGTGCATCTGGGATGGGCATGCTGGCGAGGAAGGCTGAATTTTTCTTTTTACCTGCGGTTGTAGTCGACATTTACTGCTGCTTGCAGGTGAAATTCAGGGGGCTTTCTGGAGCCCCCAGACCGGCTTTTTCAGCGCTTTCTTTAGCCAGATCTGTTACTTTTATTCCCTGGAACATTTTTGTCATGTGGGTTTTTGAATTTGAACCATTTTTGCAGAATTATGAAGCTCCAGACCTCCGAGATTCAACCATGTATAAAACGCAGGGATGAGCTTCTAGACCCGGTTTCACCTGACGAAATCTGTTCCTCTCTGCCCCTGGAACATTTCTCAGGTGGGTTTTTGAATCATTTACCTTTCCGCTGAGTAATGTCATTAATTAACATGTCTTGAGGTCGACCAGCGTAGTCTGTGGCCTTTACCAACATGGCCTCCTTCATGGCCTTCAACCCATTGATGACCACAGCTGGTTTAGATCCAAGGAACAGGCTGTAGACATTTCCATAGGTCTGTCTGAGCTGCAAGAAAACCAAACAAAACATGACTTCCTAAAGTGTTCAGTTGTCCTCCTCCTACAACGCTGTTATTGCAAGTATGATTCAGCCCCCTGTGAGTAAAAGGTGTGAATCAGGGTCCCAATGATACCCAACACAAAGAGTGAAAGAGGGACAAATACAAGGGGATGTTGAACCCCGCTTGCACTCACTACATACACAAATTACAAAACACCAAATAACCACAGCCGAAGCATCCAAACCAATAAGTCAGGTGATGGGGCACATGACCCTATATGAACAATAGAGCTAATCAAGCCGATTGCTAGGTGAAGGTCCTCTTTTGCATGTGACTAAACTGTTTGTCCATGTGGGGGCAGTGCTCATAAGGCTGAGTTCACCTGAAACTCATCAGACTGAAGAAGTCTCTTGGGGGAGAGACAAAACATTTCACTAAGGAAGAACCCATCCAGAGGACCTACTTATTTTTTTTCTTTTGGATGACTTCCTAAAGAAACATATTTTATCCTGATACGTTTTGAAGGAAGTTAAAATACTTTTTTTGTTGTTTTTGTTTTTCATTCTGGCAGCATCAACATGATAAAATCACAGTTAGTAAAAAGTTGTCAAACAAATTGCCTCAGATCTTCATGTTGGTTTACTACAGTGTTAACAGCTGCCATAGTCAGGGTCAAAGGTCAAAGGTCATTAATTATTTGTCCCCAGATGTTTTGGGTCTGATGCAAAAAGGAGCCAGAGTCTAAACAAAAACCTTGAAAGACTTTCAGAAAACACAAAATACTGATTATTAAAAAGACAATAAGGAGCATTTGAAAAAGTGAGATATGAGGCACCAGGTGTAAAATAAAATATTAAAAAAATTCACCAACACGTTCTTATTATTTAGCTCACTGTTCTTACATTTTGCCAATTTTTGCATATGTTAAATGTAAATGTTGTGGAAAATGATAAAGTTTACATTTAAGGTTTTCAGAATGGAACTCAGCAGTGGTGGACAAAGTATTCAACTCTAGTACTTGAGTAGGACTGATACTCATGGTCAAATCTTACTCAACTTCAAGTATAAGTTGCTCGGTCAAAAGTCTACTCAAGTTAAAGTACTGAAGTACTTACTTCTGAAAATACTCAAGTACTCAAAAGTTCATGCATGTGAAATACTCAAGTATTCAAAAGTACAAATTAAAATGTGTAATATGAGTACATTTCTGTTTTGTTTTCAGAGTGATTATACAGAACCTTGAAACTCTCAGAAACCACCTGATGTATCGACAGGTAGAACCACTCTGCTACAAATTCACCTGTAAAGACTTCAGCATAAAAATACAATAAAGTGAGCGGTGAGTTCTTAAATGCAGAAATGTAGTTTATCCAGGTGAACACAGAAGACATTTAAACTGATACAAACTATTTTTCAGTCCTAAAATCTCAAACATGGAGCTGAGATTTGACCATGGCTGGTTTCTCTACACTCGTCAACCATCTCCGCGGGTTCTGTTTGAAATGAAGGTGGAGCTCAGGCTCAGCATGTGACAGTTAACGAAGATGATGTCATTCCAAATCTACCTCAGGTGTGAACTATAACTGTGATTGGTTCCCCTTGTGAGGAACATAGCGTGTGGCCAAAAACATCAAGAAATCTAGTACATCAAGAAAGAAAATCAATTACATCAAGAAAATAAACAGCAACAGTAGATTAAAAAACTATGTTGAGGCCAAAGTAACAAGTAACTAACAAGCTTCTAAGAAATGTAGTGGAGTCCAAAGTATAATAGTTGTCTTTGAAATGTAGTGGAGTGAAAGTCATAAGTTCCAAAAAAATAAAAACAGTTACTCAAGTAAAGATACTGAAAAAATGTACTTGAGTACAGTATTCAAGTAAATGTGCTCCATTACTGTTCACCACTGGAACTTAGCCAAAGCAAATAAAGGTGTTCAAATTTTATCAGTCTTTAAGTTACTATTTTTACAGAATTCAAAATAATGTCTGTAGTAATAGTAACAGTACAGTAAAACAACACATTGTGTGCAGCTAGCATTAAAAGCTACATTAAAAATGTTTTTATCATTTTTAAACTAAAAGTTTAAAAATACATTACACGGACGGGGCCATTTTATTTCCATGCAAAGCATTCTGGGTAAAAGATGACATCAACTAGATCATCGGTATGAGGCTGCTAGCGAACTATATCCACCCCGAAGGTTAATCTTGGACAATATCTGATGATCGACTCTTTTAAATGAAACCAGAGAGCGTTGACAGAGAGGAGAAGGTAGAAATGACTCAGCCTGGAACTGAARATATGGATGGAGGACAACAGAGCTGCTTCGTGGAAGAACCTCAGCTTAGCCTGTTAGTCTTTGCACTAGCGCCCACGCTATATTGCCTAATATGTATTAGCTTGGCTTGAACATGACAAACAAGCTAAACTGTTGTCCTCCATCCATATTTTCAGTTCCAGGCTGAGTCATTTCTACCTTCTCCTCTCTGTCAACGCTCTCTGGTTTCATTTAAAAGAGTCGATCATCAGATATTGTCCAAGATTAACCTTCGGGGTGGATATAGTTCGCTAGCAGCCTCATACCGATGACCTATCCACGTCATCATTTACCCAGAATGCTTTGTGTGTAAATAAAATGGCTCCGTCCGTGTTAAAATATATTTTAAAAAATCTACAAAACTAAACAGCCTACAGTATTTTTACAGTYTTTATTTTACAGTTAAAATAAATGTTTATCAAATAAAGTTTAATGTTACAACTAACCGTGGATCCCTTTAAGTCATAAAGGAAATTCAAACACAACACACTGATATGGAATATTTTATTTAATTGCATACATGGTTTTTTATCTTGGCGCTGCTGCAGAGAAACCTGCAGCAACTCTAAAGGTAAATAAAGCTGTAATCTTGCGCAAAGATCAACACTGCCCCCAACTTTTTAATCAATTAAGATGTTAGATCACCTCATTTTGAAATGTGTTAAAGAATAATATTTTACAAAAGAAATTATATCATTTCTTTACCTGCTCAAGGTCCTTCAGGAGGTTCTTTGAGGTCAGATGTAAAAAGGTCCCCAGTACCGGCAGGATGGGGGGTCCTGGTGGGAAGTTCTTGGGTCTCCGAGCTTTAAGTTGAAAGAGAATGAAGCAGAAACAGAACCACAGCAGAACTATGGAGACAAACATGGTGCTGGACTGGACTCTGGTCTCTGACGGCTCTGGTTCTGAACTTTGATTCTTTCTGATCAAAGTGAGCGAGGACATCTAATTAAATGATTAATCAAAAAACAGGAAGTGAAATATTGCTGCAACAAAGGGGTGGATCCTCAGCTGCTGTCTGATGAGCAGTGTCATGTTTTTTAATTTATTTTACAGGTTAATAATAACTCTCTCTCTCTAACTCTCTTTAGACAGCTGGGTTCGTCCTTGATTTCAATTTTTTTCATTCTTCTACCTTTAAGAACTCCTTTGCTTCAGGAAACAATCTTTAAAGATTCGACCCCGAGCTCACAGAGGAAGGTAAATAAAAAGTTTAGCTTCATTCAGATTCAAAAGGTGTCTCGTTTCCAGAGAGATGCAGTTTTATTTGTACCACATAAACAATCAGATGTTGAGTTTTGAGTTATTGTCCTGAAGTGAATGGTTTAATCTGGAGCGCCATGTTTCATTCTTGGGAGATTAAAAGTGCTTGATTCTATTCCTGAGTATCAGCAGGGGTCAGCTCCAGTGCTCTGTTTGTAGTGCCAATAACAAGCGACCATTTATTCTGAACACAAAGTGCACAAATGACCTAAAATAGTAAGTCTGAGGAGCAGGGCTGAGTGCTGACCTGTTGGTTCCACATGCTTTCTCTTTTCATTTCTCTGTTTTTCAGTTTCAACATGTATTTTCCATTTTCCCACCCAGAGAGAAGAAGTTTCCTACAGACTGCAGGGTCACTTGTGCTTCCTATGGTTTCTAAAATGGGAGGCTCAGTTCTCAGGCTCCTCGCTTGTGGAACCATTTTCTGTCCGTGAGGCTGACACCCGGTTTACTTTTAAGACCGAAGACTTTCCTTTTTGATAAAACCTATAGTTAGACTTAAAGGGGCTATATCATGTAAAATCAACTTTTTAAGTTTTATATCATGTTATAATGTTCTCCTCTCATCAAAAACATGCCCAGAGTCTTACTTTGACTCATTCATGCATGTTTGAGAAATCCTGTAGTGTCCTGAGGCAGCAGGCAGAGGAGCAAAAACCACCGGTTGGGACTAGAACCACCTTTTTTTGGTACCAGCTCCTCCTCTGGACTGTGTCTCTGAACCGAGCTTCCTCATCACAGACCATACACACACCTGCCCCGTGCTGAAACGGGTGGGACAGAAGTGGAAGGAGGTTCTTAAAGAGACAGAGGCCAATTTCAAGGTGTTCAGAAACAGACATGATGAGAAGTCAAGTTGATTTTCTATTTAAACATATATACAACATTTTAATAACTGAAGGTGACATAGTTACTTTATTATNGTGTGTGTGTGTGTGTGTGTGTGTGTGTGTGTATGTGTGTGTGTGTGTGTGTGTTTGTTTTTGCTTTTCCTACATCGTGGGGCCCAGTTTTAAGGATAATGCAGCCTCATGGGGACAGGGTGCTCCTTTGGGCCCCACAACTTGAGAGACTAAGTTTGGATGTGGGGTTTGGGTTTAGGACCAAGGTATTGTTGTGGCAGGATTTATTAAGAATGCAGAAACACGTTGGAAAAAATGCACAAAAGTGTGCATGTATGGCCATCAATGATGATTTAATGGAGCAACAATATAAACAGAAGTTGATCTGGGAAATATGTCAATTGTGGCTGCTGCGTCAGTGCAGAGCAGCTGATAATATAACATCCTGTGACATGTTTACAACCAATCACCGTTCGCCAACTGTGACCACCTAACCAATAACAGGGCTGTCAGCCCAGGAAGTACCTTATCAAAATAAAAGAGGTCATGCAGTTCTGGAGACTTTAAGTATAGGGCAACAGATTAAAACAGTCGAACTAGTTATCAAATGAGATACGATTACTGACAGTGTCAAGGTAAAGCAGATATATAATTATTCCATAACAGTGTGAATTGAGTTTAGGTTAGTTGTAGGGTCAGGTACCTGTGAGGTTAGCCTTAGGGTTGGTGGTCAGGGTTAGGATATAAAATTACCAAAAAATGAATGGAAGTCAATAGACGGGCCCCACAAGGATATAAAAACAAGTTTGTGTGTGTGTGCGTGTGTGTGCGTGTGTGTAGAGCTTTTGTTTGATATTTGTATTATAACACCAAATTCTTTGCAAAACTGCTATAACTGTCTGATTGGTGTTGCGAATTTATCGATATTAGCAGCTGAACAGACCAGAGTCAGTCATGGAGTTTGAATCCAGTCATAGACGTGAAGAAGAGGAGGAGATATAAAAGTAGAGAAGGAGAACGAGGAAGAGGAGGAGAGGGAGCAGGACCCACAAAAAACAGTGCCAGCTACTTTGGAGGTTGGTTTTTGTTGGCTTTGATTTTTATGAAAAGCTTCTTGTTTAATAAGCTTTTATAAACTGATTTGTTTTGATTCGTATCACTGAACACATAGGTGGCACACACACACACACTGGGTTTGATTATAGAAAAACTGTGTTTTTATACTGCAAATCAAGTAATTGTGTTAAAAATCAAGTATTCATGTTAAAATGATGGTTGCACTTGCATCCGTGAAAAATGTCTTACTTACCTCATGACATTTTTGACTGAACATAAATCATAAAATGTTTTTCATAGAATTCAATAGTTCCACTTAACTGAGTTGAGTAAATTCAAAGCAACATGCTCATGTTCTTTGGTTAAAAAACTGGTTTATTGCTTTGAATTTACTCAACTCAGTTAAGTGGAACCAGGTCACATAACATGGTTAAGTAAATCCAACATTTCATTTTTTTACAGTGTGGTCGTTGTTGGTTTTAAGAAATAAATGAATAAATACTCAGTTACTTGTTCCAGTCTACATCTGAAGCCTCACGCAGCAGCCCCAGCTGCAAATGACTCCTCTCTTCTATTCCCATGGAACTCAGGGATTAAAATGACAGTAAATTATTTTTAAAACAGCATGGCTTTTATGAAGGGGTCCCTGGAATTTTTCATTCTTGTAAGGTTTCCCCAGACCCAAAATGTTTGAGAACCGCTTCCACTTGACTTATAGAATACTCACCAAGTGTTTACTTGTGTAAGTCTGTTTAACAACCTATTAAAATAAACCAGAATGCAGGAAATGGTGTCTAATTCATTCAAAAATTTCTGGGGGAGGACCCTAAGACCCCCCACCAGAGTGATTTTATACACTGTTCTCTCCTTCATTAAATACCATACATCCCTGATCACTATTGTTGGCAAATGTCCAAATATGCAAATTGAAAGATGACATTATTTAGCAGCTTTTAGGACGGCCGAAAGCAACTTTTGGCAACAGTGTTCAGCGGCTCGAAATCTCACTCCAAGCTCAGGTCARAACTTGAGAGCCCTGGTTAACACTAAGATCCACCAAGGATACAGTTGTGTCCAAACGATTTGACAACGACCAAATTATTATATAATTGATTAAATGTTTTCAGTTTCTGCAGAGCGTCTGCACCTCCTCATTATTCAGACCTCAGCTGGAACTTCATCTTGTAAGGCTTTGGAGTCAACGTTGACCCAAAAACCAGAGTGAAGTCTGGTTCTCCAGCATCCTCCGGCCAGATGAATTTAAACTTCCTCAGCAGGGTCACCGTCATGAGGAACAGCTCCATACGAGCCAGACCCTCTCCCAGACACATCCGAGGACCTGAGACACCAGAAAATGAACCAAAGTTCTTGTCTGATCTAATAAACTCTGTCCCTGTAACCCAGGTCTGAAAGTAAAGTGTTTCACAGGTTTACCTGCAGAGAAWGGCATGAAGGCCTCTGGTTTGACAAACTCTCCCTGCTCGTTCAGGAAGTTCTCAGGATTGAACTTGTGAGGGAACTTCCACTGACCCTCTTCATTCAACACCGAACCCAGGTTCTGGATGATTAATGTCCCCTGAAGGAAATAAAGGATGGTTTTATTATTGTCTTTTTAATGTACTTAGTATGGGGCACCAAGTGTAAAATAAAATGTTAAAAAAATTTCACAAACACATTTTTCATTATTTGGCTCACTGTCTTTACAATTTGGCATTTTTTTACTAAATGTTAAAAATATATGTACATATTAAATCCTAAATATAAATGTGTACATGTAAATGCAAAAGTTACATCTTAAATGTTAAAGATAAATGTTGAGGTCTAGGCTGTTGGCTCATGTTATTACATCATCATCCTTAGTCAATAGCAATCGCTAGAGCTCTAACTCTGATAACGGTGCTGAAGAACAGGGTACTAAATAACAATAAAATGTTAGTGGAAAAATTTTAACATAGAAAGTGAGCTAAAATATGTAAAATGTGTTCCTGACATATTTTAACATTTCATTTTACACTTAACTTGGTGCCCAAACTGAGTTTCTCACCTTGGGAATGTCATATCCCATCAGCTCTGTGTCTTTAGTGGAGCAGTGGAAGACACTGAGAGGAACAGTGTTGGCAACCCTCTGGACTTCATGGATCACAGCCTGGATTACAACAGAGATATTACAAACTATCTGCCATATAATGCAGGGAAATTAATTTAGGAACCAAAAAAAAAAGAAAAGTTGAAGTTTAGCTGATAAAAACACGTCAAACTGTTATGATCCTGCTCCTGTCTGCCTTTATCTTATCTCAGTCCTAGTCTATCTTGATCCTGTTCCAGTCTGTCCCAGTCTTGTTTACTTTGTCCTGTTCCAGTCTGTCCCAGTCTTGTTTACTTTGTCCTGTTCCA
>NW_013953635.1:70380-72019 GCF_001266775.1 Austrofundulus limnaeus
GTTTTCTGTTGGATAAGACCATGATCTTGATTTTTCAGCGTTTAAGACCAGTTTAAGTTTTTGCAGACATGACTGAATGATATTAAAAGCGTCCTGAAGAGAGGTGAAAGCTTGGCTGAGGGAGGATGAACAGCAATAGATGATGGTGTCATCTGCATAGTAATGATGGGAGGCGTTTGACAGATTGCTGCACAGGTTGTTGATGTAAAGAGAGAAAAGAATGGGACCCAGTACAGAACCCTGTGGCACCTCTTTCACAACATCTAAGAAGGTAGAGGAGGATCTAGCTAAATGAACAGACTGTATTCTGTCAGTTAGGTAGTTRGWKAACCAGGAAACTGCATGTTTTGAWAGACCAGAGTGTTCCAGGATGTTTGTTAGTAGCCTGAGATCAACTGTGCCAAATGCTTTGGATAGATCTATAAATAGTGCAACACAGTATCGTTTGCAGTCAAGGGCATGAATGAGATCATTTAGTACTTTATTGGCCTTGGCCCAGGCAGCGTCTCTTTCTTTTAGCAGGTTTCCTATCTCGGGGGGAAAACCAGGGATTTTTACGTCCCTTTATTCTATATTTATGGTATGGAGCATGTGTGTTGATTATGTTTTGAAAACTCTAGTGAAAGTAAGCCAGTGCTGGTTCTACATCATCAATCAATGAAATTCTACTGCAGTTAAAAGTAGCTAGGTCATGAAGAAAGGCCTGCTCCAAGAAATGTTTTAGATCCCTTTTGAATATTATGGTGGGTTTACTTTTTGGTAATTTTCCATTTCTTAATGCTGCAATGATGCAGTGATCACTGAGTTCGTTAGCAAACACACCTGTACCAGTAAACTTGTGAGGCATGTTTGTTAGAATAAGGTCCAGTAAGGTGGATTTTTCAGGGTATTTTTTTATTTGGACGTGTTGATGTTTGAATTAGTTGTGTTAGATTAAAAGATTCACAGATGTGCTTAAAATTGTTAGATGTAGATGTCAACCAGTTCAGGTTTAGATCACCAATTAGTAGAAGCTTATTAGCGTTTAGCCCCATCAGAAAATTTCTCAGGGATGTGAGGACTTCACTGGAGGCTGAAGGGGGTCTGTAACAACCCACCACAGTGATTGACTGACCGTCAGGGAAGTCTAGTTTTAGCGAGAACAGCTCAAGCTGTTTGCTAATGGACCAAGAAGACAGATGTTTTGCTGTGATTTTGTTCCTGATATAAATAGCCACTCCACCACCTCTTTTGGTGCGATCAAATCTAAAAATGTTAAAACCTGGAATGGAAATTTGTTTGTCCGAGAAAGCTTTGCTGAGCCATGTTTCAGATAAGACTATTATGTTTGCTTCCGTGGACTGAACCCAGATTTTTACTGCATGTAGTTTGGATATAAGGCTTCTGACATTTAAATGTAAAAAACCCAGATCGGACCAATTTTTAAATTCAAATGGTGTACACATGTCATGTAGCTGTGGGTGTCCAGGGTTTGGTTCAATGCCAGAGAGAAGAAKAAACAAAACAATTAAAGTTTTCCATTTTACAGTAGTAGGTGYTCCAGTAGTGACAGTTCTCCATCTCACGTCATCACAGAGTTCAGATTCAGTGAGGATGAAGTGGTATTTTATTACAAAGATGCACCAAGCTCTTAGATCCA
>NW_013953635.1:73019-82453 GCF_001266775.1 Austrofundulus limnaeus
CACGTGTGTGCAGAGATGCTGTGTGGAAAGCAGCCAAGTTCTCTCGAGTGCTACATGGTAATGGTCTGAAGGTTGCTGAGGATCTCTCAAAAGAAGACAGAGAACACAGGAACAAACTGTGRCCACTGGTCGAGRAGGCCAGAAAAGAGGGTAAAACAGCACACTGTATCAGAGGTCGTGCTTKTGTTAACGGCACKGAAATTAACCCATCTCCCAGCTGGTACAGCTCATCATTATCTYAGGCTGCATCTCCTTTATTCTTAAGTGAAGTAGCCTACTGCTCTACCTATTTTAAGGCTGGACACTAAAGGTGTTGGAAGGAGCTTTTTGATGCAAAGTTCTATGATGTTACTTAACTCTGGTTTTAAATTTATAACTCTGCAGCTWTTGGTTCCCTGTAGATTTGTTTAACCCTTTATTCAAGTGGTTATTTCTTAATTAAGTTTTGTTTTGTTTTAGTTACTATAGTTTCTCTTAATGCCAGGGGTTTGAGACAGAACTACAAGCGTAAAGCTTTATTTTTATTTGCTAAACAGTTAAATAATGTACTGATTTTATTTTTCTCCAAGAATTAAACTTTTTACCAGATGACTTAAAGTTTTGGATGGCACAATGGGTCAAAGAAATGTGGTTTCCTCATGGTACAGAGCGTTCAGCAGGTGTCACTACAGCTATAAATGCCTTTAATGGAGATACACACACAATTGGACCCTACAGGACACTATGTTTTTCAGGTAATCGGACTGTACAATAGAATATATATAATTGTACTGTAAATATCTATGTCTACAACTCCAGTAGAGAGAATAATAGTTTGCTTGACTCCCTAGAGTCAAAATTAGATTTTTGGCTTTCCAAAATTCCTAATGCCTTACTCCTTTTCTGTGGGGATTTTAATTTGACTTTAGATAACTCAATGGACAGATGGCCCCCCTTCAACCCTATCTTCACTCTGCAGATCCTCTTATTGGAAGCTAAATAACTCACTTCTTGAGCTTAATATGGTCAGAACTGAGATCAATATATTATAAAGTCAATATTGGAATAAAGCTAAGGTAGAAAAGTCTTATAGCACAAATTGGGAGCTCTTCAAGTATGAAGCAGGAAAGTTTTTCAGAACCTATGGTAGTCACGTTTCTAAGGTTAAAAAATTGAAGAGGAAATAATCTCTAAAATAGCATCATTTTCTCAAAGGTCACCTGATGATATTTCATAGGAAGACAGACTAACTCTTTTACACTTACAGAATAAACTTGATGCTAAATATAGTCACAAGGCAAATGGAGCTTTTATTAAATCTAGGAAGAGATGGTTAGAGGAAGGAGAACAAAACTCAGAATATTTCTTTAGAGTGGAAAAATATGCAAAGCACAACTATTCAGCAGTTAAATATTAATGATGTCACTGATAATGAAAAATCCACCTCTGACTTTTGCAGCACTTTCTACAAAATCTGTAGAGCTCTAAATATGATAAAGCAGCTACAGCTCAGTATTTAAATTCTGTTAATGTGAAATCACTCAATCTAAGTGARAAAAATGTGCAGACCAGCTCTGTCAGGTGGTCCACCACATCTTCAGCCTGAGTCTGAGTCTGGAGAGGGTTCCTGATCTGTGGAAGACTTCCTGCATGGTTCCAGTGCCAAAGATCACACATCCCAGGGAGCCCAACCTCTACAGACCGGTGTCTCTGACTTCTCATCTGATGAACACCATGGAGAGGTTCATCCTGCACCATGTTCATCCTGTGGTGAGCCCAGCACTGGACCCCCTGCAGTTCGCCTACCAGCCTGGCATCGGGGTGGAGAACACTGTCATTTACCTGCAGCACAGATCTCTGTCTCTCACCTAGAGCAAGGAGGAAACACTGTGAGAGTCATGTTCTTTGATTTCTCCAGTGCTTTCAACACTATCCAGCCTGCTCTGCTGAGAGGGAAGCTGGAGGGAGCCGGAGTGGACAGGCAGCTGACAGCATGGACCATCGACTACCTCACCAACAGACCACAGTATGTGAGGCTCTGCGACTGTGTGTCTGATGTGGTAGTCTGCAGCACGGGGGCACCACATGGCACTGTCCTCTCACCCTTTCTGTTCAGTCTGTACTCGTCAGACTTCAGGTACCACTCGGACCACTGCCACCTTCAGAAGTTCTCGAATGATACRGCCATCATTGGACGCGTATCAGACGGGAATGATGAGGAATACAGGGGGGTCATCAGTGACTTTGTTGGATGGTGTGAGACCAATGCTCTCCAAATCAATGCCAGCAAGACAAAGGAGATGGTCATAGACCTAAGGAGAAAGTCACACCCTCCAGCACTGGTGAACATCCGGGGAAAAGACATTGAGACAGTGGACTCTTACAAGTACCTGGGTGTTCACCTCAACAACAAGCTGGACTGGACTACAAACACAGACGTCTTGTATAAGAAGGACCAGAGTAAACTCCACCTACTGAGGAGACTGAGGTCCTTCAGTGTCTGCAGGACTCTGTTAAAGACATTCTACGACATGGTGGTAGCATCTGCCCATTTCTATGGAGTGGTCTGCTGGGGGGCTGGATGTACTGAAAGGGACAGGAACAGGATGGACAAACTGGTACGGAGGTCAAGCTCTGTGCTGGGAAGTCCTCTGGAGCCTGTAGTAGTGGTGGGTGAGAGGTTAGGGTTAGGTTACACGACATTTAGGTTAGGGGCGACATTTAACCGTAAAGGTAAAGTACAAAGGAGAGGAAAAAGGGACTACAATGCAGACATTTGTTTCTTGTGTGGGCAACTTGGTCATTGGTCAAAAGCAAGAAGTGGGGGACCTTCACAACAGGGGGCAGGTCCAGCATTTGCTCTTACATACTATCCACCACAAACAGCACCGACAACACATAACATGGGATAGTCCTGGGTAGGAGGACATGGGGGTGGTTTGCAAATGCAATAGTGGTGCCAGGAGCCAGCGATGGGGACCCAATGGTAAAACTTACAGTTGACGGTCGGGAGTGCATGTGTTTTGTGGATACTGGAGCAAAGTACAGTACGGTGATTTCACCACTGCCATTATCTGACATTGTGGTCCGAGTCTCTGCTTTAGAGAAGGCAGCTGTGTTTTGTTTTAGTTCAGTCCAAGCTCTTACACTGAGGCCTGTGCTGCTGAGTGCTGTATGAACCTGATTGGAGTCAGAAGATTGAAAATAAAGTTTTAACAAGAAATCCTGCGGATTCCTATTTATTCGGACATACCATTTTGAACAACACATATTTTTCCTACAATTTGGTATAGAATAGTTTAGTAAAGAATAACACTCCCTGGTTTACATTTATTTATATGTTTGACTTATTAATCTGCAGATCTACACTTAACACGTTTCAGTGTTGGGTTTTGAGCAATATTTAAAATATAAAGGCTACAATTTATTTTGAATATTCTTTATTATCACGTTTTCAACATTCCACACATTGGATTTATTTTGTACAAGTAAAAATAATCATTCAATGGGTTCTTCTCTAACAAGGTATTTATGATGAAAACAAGCCTTTTTTTAAGCCTTTCAAACTGAAAAACTAATTTGCTCGACACACAGGAGACGATGTTGCTCTCTCTCCATTCATTTCCTACGGAGCTTGTGCGATGAGGCGACAATCACTCACCCTGCTCCAGCCAAGCGACCAGCGAAACTCGTGCATGTGATATTTTGCGCTTGTACACATAGATGTGCACACGCAAGCTTGGAACGCAACATATGAAAGTTGAAAAATGTTAAACTTTTGTTGCTGTTGCATGGTGCTACAACCAGTCAGCAAAGGTTTCATTGACTGACCAATGAGAGGAGAGTATGCTACACACTGCTGTTAGCTAACACTTTCAACATCATTTTAACTCTGTCAAACTCAACAACTTTATATGACACTTCACAAAATGATTGTTAAAAAGGCAGCCAGGGTAAAATTGCCCAGCAGGTTTTTCCTCATAAAATCATTTCTTGGCATACGCTTGGTTTTCAATATCATTATCATTGCAAGATTTGTTTAGTACACATCCATAATGCACATTATTCTTTTTTTCACCTCTCCTGACAACCACCAGTAAAAACATAAAATCAGCAGAAGAACCAATCAAATCAAAGCAAMCTGAGAGTGCGATTTGTAACACTGATGTTGCTATCACGTCCTGTGTGTTGGGTTTCACCCTGGTTGCAATGACAGCTGCTAATCGCCATAGTTTGTCATTCCATGTGTGTCGAGCCCATTACTGATTAGAAAAAATCCTGAAAAAGGTTTAAAAGGAGCCGCTTTCAGTTCTTTCATCAGTTTCTGCAGAGCGTCTGCACCTCCTCACTGTTTGGACCTCAGCTGGACCTTCATCTTGTAAGGTTTTGGACATAAAGTGACAGCAAAGACCGGAGTGAAGTCTGGTTCTCCAGCATCCTCCGGCCAGAYGAACTTAAACTTCCTCAGCAGGGTCACCGTCATGAGGAACAGCTCCATACGAGCCAGACCCTCTCCCAGACACATTCGCGGACCTGAGACACCAGAAAAGGTCATTTCTAGCTGTTTGGTTTCATTTTGTCTCTTTGTTTGATGTGAGTTTACCTGCAGAGAATGGCATGAAGGCCTCTGGTTTGACAAACTCTCCCTGCTCGTTCAGGAAATTCTCAGGATTGAACTCGTGAGGGAACTTCCACTGACCCTCCTCCCTCAGCACTGATTCCATGTTCTGGATGACAATGGTACCCTGAAGGGAAACCAAAGGGAAAGATAAAATCATGAAGATAGCATGATTTATTTAATATAAACATGTTGTACTAACTACGTTTCTCACCCTAGGAATGTCATATCCCATCAGCTCTGTGTCTTTAGTGGAGCAGTGGAAGAGACTGAGAGGAACAGTGTTGGCAACCCTCTGGACTTCATGGATCACAGCCTGGATTACAATAGAGATATTACAAACTGTCTTTGAATCAATTATTTTAGGCATCGTATAGAAAGAAATGTCAGAAAAGTTGCAATTTAGCTGATATAAACACATTCAGAAATGCCTCTCAGATTAAACATTCAGATTAACAGAACAGGTGTGTGTGTGATGATGCTCATCACCTGCATGTAAGGCATGTTGTGTCTATCCTCAAAACTGACCCGATCCCTCCCATCCAGAACCTGATCGATCTCCTGCTGACATCGATCTGAGGGGACAAAAACTGTTTTACACATTTCAATTTACTCTTATTTTTTGGTCTAAAACAGTAATTTCCAAACAAGTTCAAGCTGTGTTAACCTGCCAACTCAATATTTTAATATATTTTAGGTTTTGTTGCCACCATAATCAATGGCCCGCTTCTAGTCACCACGTTAAAACCTTCCTTTATGHCCCRTGTTGATCTGAAAGATGAGACAAATCCTGAAGRTGTACCTTGGACCTGAGGATGGTTCATGAGGTACAGAAACCCAGTCAGGAGGGTGTTGGAGGTRGTGTCAGTTCCAGCAATATAAAGATCAAAAGTGATCCTTCTGAGCTGTTCCTCAGAAAATGAAGAATCTTCTCTCTGGACAGAATACAGAGAATATTGTAGGAGAAACAAAATATAAGATTTGTGATAACGATGAGTCAGCTTTCCTGGTTTTAGTTTTTTCTGTACCTGTCTCACATTCATCAGCATCATGATGTTGAAGTTTTATATTGTGTTCACACACCTGTTTATCCAGTTCATCCAGGTAGCAGTCCACAAAGTCACGAGGTTCTCCAGGGGTTCTGGTCCTCTTGTGCTCGTTCACCAAACCATTTGAAAAGTCGAGGTACAGCTAAATCACACATCATTATTTAAACATATGCAGACATGATGTTGTTAGTTTATTGTGCCTAAGCTGTATGAAAATTACCTCCATGTTCTTAAAGGCCTTTTTAAAGGGCAGCGGCAGGTAGGAAACACATGGAACCGAGTCGTACAGCTGAAAGATAGATTATTACAGAATAAATCAAATTGTGGTTTGTTTGTGTGCATGACCTGCTCTTCTTAGACCTGAATAAGAAGAGTCAAAACTAGAAGAGTTCCTGGAGAAACTTTAATTAGGCCTGCCTCATGGTATAACATAATGTTTGGGATTTTTTTGGCTACCAAATTTCAGATCATACTTAAACATATGAAGAAAGCTGAGATTAATGGGACAAGAAACAGGTGTGATTGGGCCTGCTTTTTGGGAAGATTGGACACAGCTGAGTTTAATGGAACAGAAAGTAGGTTTTATTGGGGGCTACGTTTTGAGAAGACTGGAAAGAGCTGAGATTAATAGGGCAGGAAACAGGTGTGAGGGGGCATGGTTGATTGAAGACCAAAAACAATTGAGCCTAATGTAATAAACAGGTGTGATTGAGCCTGTTGACAGGCCTACTTAGACTCACCATGGCCCACRGTCCATTGGCTATTTTAKTCATCTCTGTRAACCATYGAACAACCTTTTTGATGGTTTCATCTTCGTACTCATAACGGGTCCCAAACAGAACCTTACAGATGATGTTKGAGGCTGCRTTATGGAACATCACCTGAGGACTCATAATTTTRCCTGTACACAGATTTAAATACAGAATATCACACCAACAGCACAACCAAAAGCTTYAAATATTTTCAGATGTATTAAGCACCAATGCTCTTTTCCAGTGTTTTAACRGTGAACTGAATCTCTTGATGAATTCTCTCCTCCATGGATTTCTTCCCCAGRCCAAAATTTCTCAGAGTCATCACTGCAAAACGACGATGTTCCYTCCAAACAGGCCCATAATCGACAAAAATTACTCCTGCAACAAGCAGAGTCACAAAACAAAGAGCTTTTACCTGCTRCAGCTAATTAACTTAATTGTAAGGTTTTTTTGCAAGTGTTTCTTAATAAGTCTTCATACTTTTACAGCCTTTTCTTCCWTCTGGTACAACTTTGTCKAGATTTATTCCYAACCAGCACAMGTATGGGGGCCCAATATGKCATAAATAAGGGTAAGTAACAGAGGTTATATCCAAATTAGTTTGCAGGTTCCATGGTAGCCCYAYATGTCTTTGCCCACCTTGACTTTAATGGGTCCTGACTGGGTTTTTGTATCATTRTTCTCTGACAGCAACAAGCTGTGGTGGACACGAAGCTAAGAGACRAGCAAGCTGGCTTCAGATGTGGTCGATCATGYGTAGAGCAGATCTTTGTCCTGYAGACCATCATTGAGCAGAGCCTGGAAAACCAATAACGGCTATCAGTCAGCTTCGTAGACTTCACCAAAGCTTTCGACAGTGTCCATAGGGAGTCGCTTTGGAAAACTGTGAGGTGGTATGGAATTCCTGAACAGTTTGTCCAAGTTTTCCAAAATCTCTACCTCAACTCAAGCTGCTATGTACAAACAGAGGAAGGAACAACAGAGTTATTCGCCATTGAGACCGGTGTGCACCAGTGGTGTATACTTTACCCGTTGCTATTCCTACTGTTCATTGACTATATTCTGTCCAGGACCATGGATTGAGCAGATGTCTGAGTAACGTGGACCGAATCCGTCCAACTTACAGATATCGACTTTGTTGTCCCAAGAAATGCAATGTCATCTGCAAAGTCGATATCTGTAAGTTGGACCRATTYGGTCCACGTTACTCAGAAATCTGCTCAATTGTTGTTTGTTGTCCCAAGAAATGCAATRWCATCTGCAAACAAGAGCATCATYGACATGACCCAGAGCCTWGATGGAGGATCAAACAAGGTCAGACTCYGGATTAACAWCAAGAARACCAAGATCATGCAAATTAGGWACRCCATGGCTGRCACCCCCGCCACTRTCGTACCACACCAGATTGAAGGAGTGCAAAGGTTCATGTACGTGGGCAGCATTATAACCAACGATGGTGATGCAGATTACGATGAGGCATGCTGGATTGTGAAGGTGGGAGTTGTTTTTCAGCAGCTCCAACCAATTGGGGTGTCCATGACCATMAGCACAGCGACAAAGATCCACATTTTGAACTTGATTGTCATCCTAACAGCCATTTACGCACGTGAAACATGAAAGACGTCTTCAACAATTGAAAGAAGAATGAACGTTGCCCAGCAATGGTGGTTATGACAGATCCAGAAGAAATTTAKGTGAGAAAAATAWGTCAAGGAATAAAAACAGACAGACATCGTTTGAGGAGATATAGTTAAAAAAACGACAGTGACATGTATAATGGATAGGTAATGTTTAGAAACATCTGCAACGGTCAAGTTTCTTGATGACGTTATCTATTACGGTTGACATGAAGGATCTAGKASGGATGARTGTTKACAGTTTCAGATCTRTCTGTAAGTTGTTCCAGGTTGAGGGGRCTGCGAAGCTGAATGCTCTTTTACCTMGTTCAGTTCTGACTGGAGGCACTGATAGGAGGACTAGATTGTTAGAGCGCAGGGAGTAAWGACTGTGTGTTGTTTGTATTAAGGAGGTARGGTATAACGGGACTAGGTTTAGTAGGGTCTTGTAGATGATGGAWATCCAGTGGGTGTATCTGTGGGCGTTGAGAGATGYCCAGCYRGATTTGACGTAAAGGTCACAGTGAWGAGTCTGATAAGTGGAGTCAGTAATGAACCAAAGAGCACTATGGTAAATGGAGTCTAAGGACTGGAGGTATTTTGATGCAGCACTCATGCAGAGTACGTCACCATAATCTAATATCGGCATGAATGTAGCAGCTACTAATATTCTCCTTGCTTTGCATGTGAAGCAGGATTTGTTTCTGAAGAAGAAGCCTAGCTTCAGATTGAGTTTAGAGGCCATTTTGAAGATGTGTGTTTTAAAAGACAGGTCACTATCAATGTGGAAACCTAGGTGTTTGTAGGTGGAGACCATTTCTATTAGATTTCCCTGTTTGGTTTTGATTTGAGGTGGGTTCACTGATTGCTGTTTTCTGTTGGATAAGACCATGATCTTGATTTTTCAGCGTTTAAGACCAGTTTAAGTTTTTGCAGACATGACTGAATGATATTAAAAGCGTCCTGAAGAGAGGTGAAAGCTTGGCTGAGGGAGGATGAACAGCAATAGATGATGGTGTCATCTGCATAGTAATGATGGGAGGCGTTTGACAGATTGCTGCACAGGTTGTTGATGTAAAGAGAGAAAAGAATGGGACCCAGTACAGAACCCTGTGGCACCTCTTTCACAACATCTAAGAAGGTAGAGGAGGATCTAGCTAAATGAACAGACTGTATTCTGTCAGTTAGGTAGTTRGWKAACCAGGAAACTGCATGTTTTGAWAGACCAGAGTGTTCCAGGATGTTTGTTAGTAGCCTGAGATCAACTGTGCCAAATGCTTTGGATAGATCTATAAATAGTGCAACACAGTATCGTTTGCAGTCAAGGGCATGAATGAGATCATTTAGTACTTTATTGGCCTTGGCCCAGGCAGCGTCTCTTTCTTTTAGCAGGTTTCCTATCTCGGGGGGAAAACCA
>NW_013953635.1:83453-85571 GCF_001266775.1 Austrofundulus limnaeus
TGATGTAAAGGGAGAAAAGAATGGGACCCAGTACAGAACCCTGTGGCACCCCTTTCACAACATCTAAGAAGGTAGAGGAGGATCCAGCTACATGAACAGACTGTGTTCTGTCAGTTAGGTAGTTGGTGAACCAGGAAACTGCATGTTTTGATAGACCAGAGTGTTCCAGGATGTTTGTTAGTAGCCTGTGATCAACTGTTTCAAATGCCTTGGACAGGTCTATAAATAGTGCAACACAGTTTGCAGTCCAGGGCAAGAATGAGATCGTTTAGTACTTTTAGAACTGTGGTAACGGTGCTGTGTTATTTTCTGAATCCTGACTGAAATTGTGATAAAATATTGTTTGACTGTAGGAAATCAGTTAACTGATCGCAGATGAGTCTTTCAAACAGTTTGGCAAGAATGCACAATTTAAAAATCGGTCTGTAGTTGTTAACATCAGTTTGTTCACCCCCTTTTAGCGGAGGGAGAACAAAAGCTGATTTCCAGATTTTTGGTATTGTATTTGTGTTGAGGCTGAGACTGAAAATATTTGAAAGTGGTTCGGCAATTAAATTTCCAACTAATTTTAGGAAAAGTGGTTCTATGTTGTCAGGTCCTGCTGCTTTGTGGATATCAAGGGTTTTTAGAGCATTTAGAACCTCAGTGGGAGATACAGGGGAAAACTCATAAGCGATTAGAGACCGGTTTGTCTATCACGTGTGGAGTTGGGGGTGGATTTGTATCAGTTATCAGAGTTTGATTTTACTGTTTGCCAGAACTTTTTTGGATCATTTAGATTTATGGTGGACTCGTCCAGGTAGTAATTCGATTTAGCGTTTCTAATTTTGGTTGTGCATTTATTTCTGAGCTGCCGGAAAATGAGCCAGTCAGATTCATTTTTTGATTTTCTGGCCTTAGTCCAGGCAGCGTCTCTTTCTTTTAGCAGGTTTCCTATCTCGGGGGAAAACCAAGGATTTTTACGTCCCTTTATTCTATATTTACGGTATGGAGCATGTGTGTTTATTATGTTTTGAAAACCCTCATGAAAGTAAGCCAGTGCTGGTTCTACATCATCAATCGATGAAATTCTACTCCAGTAAAAAGTAGCTAGGTCATGAAGAAAGGCCTGCTCACAGAAATGTTTTAGATCCCTTTTGAAGATTATGGTGGGTTTACTTTTTGGTAATTTTCCATTTCATATGGCTGCAATGATGCAGTGATCACTGAGGTCGTTAGCGAACACATGTTTGTTAGTATAAAGTCCAGTAAGGTGGATTTTTCAGGGTTTTTGTTATTTGGATGTGTTGATGTTTGAATTAGTTGTGTTAAGATTAAGAGATTTACAGATGGATTTAAGATAGTCAGATGTAGAGGTCAACCAGTCCAGGTTTAGATTACCAATTAGTAGTAGCTCATTAGCGTTTAGCCCCATTAGAAAATTTCTTAGGGACGTGAGGGCTTCATTGGAGGCTGGAGGCTGAAGGGGGTCTGTAACAACCCACCACAGTGATTGATTGACCGTCAGGGAAGTCTAGTTTTAGCGCCAATAACTCAAGCTGTTTGCTAATTGAGCAAGAAGACAGAAGTTTTGCTGTGATTTTGTTCCTGATATAAATAGCCACTCCACCACCTCCTTTGGGGCGATCACACCTAAAAACGTTAAAACCCGGAATGGAAATTTGTTTGTCCGAGATAGCTTTGCTGAGCCATGTTTCAGATAAGACTATTATGTCTGCTTCCGTGGACGGAACCCAGATTTTTACTGCATCTAGTTTGGATATAAGGCTTCTGACATTTAAATGTAAAAAACCCAGAACGGACCAGTTTTTAAATTCAAATGGTGTACATATGTCAGGTAGCTGTGGGGGTCCAGGGTTTGGTTCAATCCCAGAGAGAAGAAGTAACAAAACAATTAAAGTTTTCCATTTTACAGTAGTAGGTGCTCCAGCAGTGACAGTTCTCCATCTCACATCATCACGGAGTTCAGATTCAGTCAAGATGAAGTGGTATTTTATTACAAAGATGCACCACGCTCTTAAATCCCAGGAAGTTGTCGTTTTGGAAAAGAAAAGTCATGAGGAACCAGTTTGTGAGCTCGATGGACTTCCATGAGATTGTGCCTGAATCCTGTGAGGC
>NW_013953635.1:89419-89730 GCF_001266775.1 Austrofundulus limnaeus
CCTTAATGTCTGACAAGAGACCAAATTTTGTCTCGACTAACAGTGAAGTGATTTGACCTGAAAACCAAGAGTTCCATCTATCTCTATCAAAATGTTGGATTGGTTTCTGATGAAGACAGTTTGGTGAAACGTTTTATTTTCTTTACTTTTATAAAGACTGATGAACTTCAGACATAAATAACTTTAATAAAACTCTTTACCTGGTTTGAAGCTCAGGTTCAGGATCAGGAGCTGGAGGCTCTGTGGTGTTGGGTGAACCATGAGGGTCTTCAGTCTTCTTGTGCTCTTCTCCTTTCTGAAAGAGATTCTCC
>NW_013953635.1:90730-91212 GCF_001266775.1 Austrofundulus limnaeus
GATTTTAAAAAGGTGCAATACATTTTCTCACCACTAGTAGCGATACTGCACCACTGCACCACTTAGATATTTAACAACTTTTTTTAATACATAGAAGAAGAACCTTAAATACCTGCAGAAAATGGAAACCTATTTTAAATGAAAAGTAGAAACAAAAATGAAGATAATTCATCAAAAAAGCCAAAGTTTATCACTAATATGAAGAGCAGCTTCTGGTTCTACCATCGTCGAAATCTCTCTGAAGGAATTTACAGGTTTCCAGGAATAACAAGGGTTTGATGAATTTGTCTTATTGTTGTCACTCATTGTAGGCAATCACCTTAATGTCTGACAAGAGACCAAACTTTGTGTCTCGACTAACAGTGAAGTGATTTGACCTGAAAACCAGGTTCCATCTATCTCTATCAAAACGTTAGACTGGTTTCTGATGAAAACAGTTTGGTGAAACGTTTTATTTTCTTTACTTTTATAAAGACTGATGA
>NW_013953635.1:92212-92438 GCF_001266775.1 Austrofundulus limnaeus
GGTGGTCTCAGGTTCTTCATCATCAATGTGATCATCATCATCATCATCCTGACCACCATCATCTTCATCCTCCTCGTGTTTCCGCAGGTCTGGGAGCAGATGTTTGTGTTTTTTAACAAACTGATTCATATTCAGCTCCTTGATTTCTTCTTGGTTCTGTGAGGAGGTGGTCTCAGGTTCTTCATCATCATCCTGGTTCTGCAGGTCTGGGAGCAGATGTTTGTGT
>NW_013953636.1:0-4066 GCF_001266775.1 Austrofundulus limnaeus
GTGCTAAAACTACTAATTTCTCTCCTTCCTCCTATTCTTAAAACTTAAATCTTTACCTTTTTCTCTCTTATTTACTTAAGAAACTTAGTAAGCAGTATGCCAGTTGTATTATTACACCTGAAATTTACTGTTTTATGTCAACTCTGAGTGAAATTTTTGTGCCGTTATTATAACTTGTGTTTTTATGCATATAATAATTGTTATTAATATTTGTATGTTTATTCTGGTCATATATCTAAAATAAATTACTTTATTTTGAGAAATCTGACAAGACCACAAGTTCTTTTCACATTCATGATCAGAGGGGTGTTTCATGACTTCCTAATTTCATTTCTTCCAAGGTCTTGCTGGATTACATTTATGAAAATAGGCTGGCCCTGATTTCATTAAGAGTAATTCCTACAGTGAGCACCAAGCAACAGCCCTAGGTTCTCCCCTGAGAACCAGAACAAACATTTTATGTGTGACCCTGTGTGTAAGTGTACAGTACATTCCTCCCTGTAGTTTGTGTTGTTGGTGGGTTTTCCTGGTGAAAGCAGCACTTTGAACACATTAAATCTATGTCATGTTTTTAAAGTATGAAGTATTTCTCTCTTCTTCATGTCTGTGTTATTTTTGTTCTTTCCTCCTCCTCAGGGTCTGGAGAGCTGTCTGAAGGGACCGGACAATTACAACAGCCAGGTTTTAATTGAAGCCACCGTCATCGCTCTGACCAAGCTGCAGCCTCTTCTCAGCAAGGTATAACTATACATTTACTACAGGAAATACCAGTAAATACTGTTCAGTGTGTCCTATCAGCCCTGACCCAGTCTGACCCACAGAGTGTGTGTTTGCAGGACTCACCGATGCACAAAGCTCTGTTCTGGGTGGCAGTAGCTGTGCTGCAGCTGGATGAGGTCAACCTGTACTCTGCTGGGACGGCCCTCCTGGAGCAGAACCTCCACACTCTGGACACCATGCGTGTCTTCAACGACAAGGTAGAGTGGCTGTGACTGTGAGTCAGACAGAACCGGGTCAGAACTCAGAATCCCTTCATGCTGCTCTGACCCTGCAGCTGAATGTGACACTCAGTGGGGCCAGTCCTCAGGCCTGGACTAAATATGACCTGAAGCTTTAATAACTGTCTGCTTCTGGTTTCATATCAGCGTTTAGCTTTGGTTTGCAGGAAAATATATTAAAGAAAATTTCTAAACAGGATTCAGATCCTGGTCTTCCTCATGAAGCACCTGCTTCTTCATGTCTCCTGTGGTCGTCAGCACAAACCAGACAACATAACGTTCACATTTGATCAGAGTTGTAAAGTAACTAAGTACAAATACTTTGTTGCTGTACTTAAGTAGAAATTTCGGTTATCTGTACTTTACTTGAGTAATTATTTTTCAGCGTAATTTTTACTTTTACTCATTACATTTTTACACAATTATCTGTACTTTCTACTCACTACATTTTTTTAAAAAGGTAAGAAGTAGAAAGTCATTACAACTATTTTATTCTGAGTTATTACTTTAAAAATACTGTCCTGATAAATAGTGTCTCCTGATAGAGTGAATTTAATTGTGGTTGGATGAGAAGTATAAATATATACCATTTTGACACACTATTAGCTTGTASACAACCCATCACAGCTGCACGCTGTTAGAAAAAACATTTTTTTGGAGAAGTCACCTCCCAATAAATGTCATGTAGGAAAATCTAACTGCTCACTTTTACTCAGTACTTTTACTTTTAATACTTAAGTAGATTTTGTGTCAGAAATTTACTTTTGATACTGAAGTACAAAAAATATCAGATACTTTAAGACTTTTACTCAACTAATATTTTTAGAGAAGACTTTAACTTTTACCAAAGTATTTTTATGATAAGATACTTGTACGTTTACTCAAGTATCACTTTGAGGTACTTTATGCAACACTGCATTTGATCTTACAGAAACACCATTTGTTCTCATTATCCATGGAGAAATAAATATGCAGAGCACACGGGTTGATAAAAATATTAATTTAGTTCCAACAAGGTTGTAAGAAAATTAAGTGTTTATTAACTGAAATCGAGATGAAACCACATAAATGTTGAATAGATTTAAATGTGAAGAGCATGAGGACCGTACAACACCAGTGACTGGAAATGAACGGAGGTTTAATGTTTTCAGTGCAAGCAGGAAACCCACGCTGAATGAAAAACCGGCCTGCTACGCCCACTACTGGCCTACGGCTGAATCGCAGGCACTCTGAATAGCAATGCTCTCCTAATGTTTTATAAACGGTTTCTAATGTGTTGTGATAATGTTTCGGGCATTTATCTAAACTATTTTAATCAAGACATAACAATAGTTAAACAATGGATAATAAAAGTCAATACTTACGGAAAACTAAGAAAATAGTGTAGTGCTTTTAAAATCAGTTTCTAACATGACTAATAAATTTCTTTAAGGTGATAAATAAAGAGCAGCCGAAGCCAAAGGACATATCTGAAAGACCTTCAGGACATTTGGAGAACTGTTGATCCAAAACATTTAGCAGATTATATAACAGCCTGACTGGATTGAAAATAGAAATTAGAAGATGCTTCCAATTTTTGCACATTACTGTGAAGTAGAGGTCAAACAAGTGTCTCTGATCAACATGTCAACATGTTACTAACATTTGTGAAGTAATAATAGTTTGTTAAATGTTTTACTTTAAGATTTCATCCAAAAGAGAAAAGTTTAGAACAGATGAAATAAAATAATTTGACACCAGTGTTAGCATTTTAAACATTTTTTAGTATTTCAGCCAAATGTTACACTCTGTTAACAATATATGCTACAGAAGCTAATATCTGCTAACCTATTCAAAAATTACCAGAGATTATATCAGCTTTATAAGATTATTTTAATTTAAACTGTTACATTGTTAGCTTCAGTTCTGTTTGGATCACAGAGATAAATGAGATATAATCTGCAGTTTCTCCCTGTTCATCCATAGCACACAGCTTCCTGACATTTTTATATAGCTTATATACATTATAATAAATAAAGTCTTTACAGACCTTTAATCTTTGGGTTTCTGTAAAGTCCCGGCACATCTTCAAGGTCCCGATAGTTCTTTAAGGTCCCAGCAGATCTCTACATACCCTGGTACTGTGATGATGAGACATTGTTGATATATTGTGTAAATATAAAGTTTTCTTCATCGTCTGCACACATTTTACTATGTTACCATTAAAAAAAATAAAGATGTCCTTATGATTGATGGTCTTCAGCCAATCCAGACTTTTTGTTTCCTCCAGAGTCCAGAGGAAGTGTTCATGGAAATCAGGCGTCCTCTGGAGTGGCACTGCAAGCAGATGGATCATTTTGTGGGCCTCAACTTTAGCGCTAACTTTAACTTTGCTCTGGTGGGCCACCTGCTGAAAGGTAAGGTGAATCATTGGCTCATCAACACTGGTCAGAAAAACAATCATCACTGTAACAAATGTCTGCAGTGTGTAAATAAATACTTTAATACTTCACAACAATGTGTAACAGTGGTTATGCTAATTAACATTCGCTCAGGTTTATTTAGCATATGTTAAATTTCAATTAGCATATGTTCAGCTTTATCTACTATGTTTTCTACTATGTTCAGCTTTATTTAACATATGTTCAGTTTTATTTGACATATATTCAGTTTTATTTGACATATATGCAGCTTTATTTAATATATTTTTGGGTTAATTGAACTACACTCATCTTTATTTAACATATATTCAGTTTTATTTAACATATGTTCAGTTTTATTTAACATATGTTCAGTTTTATTAAACATATGTTCAGTTTTATTTGACATATGTTCAGTTTTATTTAGCATATGTTCAGTTTTATTTAACATATGTTCAGTTTTATTAGACATATATTCAGTTTTATTTGACATATATTCAGTTTTATTTAACATATGTTCAGTTTTATTTAACATATATTCAGTTTTGTTTAACATAAATTCAGTTTTATTTAACATATGTTCAGTTTTATTTAACATATGTTCAGTTTTATTTGACATATGTTCAGTTTTATTTAACATATGTTCAGTTTTATTTAACATATGTTCAG
>NW_013953636.1:7985-10380 GCF_001266775.1 Austrofundulus limnaeus
CGTTAATATGACCTAATTTTGTCTTGTTGGTTACGATAATATATTTATATTTTGCTTGAATCTTAATTTTATGTAATTTTTAATTAGGAATTTTTGATGTCATTATAAATATCAAACCTCAAATTGTATTTGAATATTGAGAATTTCTGAGCTGGAAAGAAAAAAACTTTGCTAGCTCAAAGAGAAAATGTCAGAATTTGAAGGCATTTTTCCTCAAAATCAGTTTTGTTTTTGTTTTTTTGTTGTTGTTGTTGCTACGGCTCCAAAAAGTGCATCCAGATTTTTTTTGTGATTATATTTCAACACATTGATAAGGCATTTATTTATTATATTTTGACAAAAGGCAATTTTTGAAAACATTTTCACTATCTGCCTATTTCTGCACATCTCACTAGTATTTTATAATAGATCATTAGAAGGTTTATTGTCAGTGGACAATCACAAAACTGTGAAGGTGGCTGAATGAAGTATCTCCCATGTGTCCTTGCAGGTTACAGACACCCATCACCTACCACTGTAGCCAGGACTGTGCGAATCCTGCACACGCTGCTGACCCTGACCAGCAAACATCTCAAATGTGACAAATTTGAGGTGAACACTCAGAGTGTGGCTTATCTGGCTGGTAAGAACCAATATTCAACTTTAAATTTCACAGCAACACTTGAAAAGACTGGTTGTGTATTTAAACTCGTTACAGCATCATAATGCTAAAAAGAACTAAACAGAAAATTATTAATCAGGATTTTATCCTTATGGATCATGTTCCATGCCTCAGTTGTTGATCTGTAGCCAGAAGGTTGTTGTGGTGCTGTCCTGGTTGACATACCTTTGCAACATCGCATTGACATCGGGGGCAGTGCCACTTAGGGCTGTAACGATACATCGATCTATATCAATACAGTCGCTATAACGAGGTTCACCTTTCACGGCCCCGCTGCTTCACAGATTTTTTTGTGCAGTTTTTCTTTTCACAGTGCGTTGTGTTCTTCATTCTGATTGGCTAAACAGTCTCTGTGCTTCCTCTCTACCTGTGTGCCAATAACGTTACGGTATTCAAATATACATAATACAGCTTTGCAAATTTCATTCGTTCTTTATAGTTCTCAAATATAATCGATGGTGGCATGTCGGGTTATACATACATGTGAATTTGTATGGATTGTCCATAAGTTATAAGGGTTTTACATCATTTTGCAGGTGTACGGTAGTACAGAGCAATCTTATGGATTTTCTCAAAACCTCATTTTCAAATTTATCTAACATGTCAGAGCCTGTAGGATGATTAAAAAACAATAAATAACATCAAATAACCATCTTCAAACCTGTTCTGCTGCTAGAAATAAGTTCAGGACACCCCCTCCCACCCCATGTGGGTGCAAGTTGTACGGTAACTACTTCATGCATTTTGCCTACTGTAGGGGTCACCTCGAGTGAAATAATCAAGGAAACTCTTGGACCTCAGACCTCTGATGGATACGACCACCGCGTGGTCTGTCCAACGTGTTAAAAATCTTCCTGTCTGAAGTTTTATTTTGAAATCGGGATCCAGTTTTGGCTTCGCCCTTCTTCCTACGGCGTGACGCGGATGTACGCGAGTCTGAACAACACGCCTTGAGGGTCCATCTGTGGATGGTCCTAAAACTGATTTTCTAAGCAGAAACCCAAAATACCTGGACAAGTTATTGACCTCATCTTTAAAGGTAAATCTGGCTGTGTTGTGAACTTCGCTATCTGGCTGAACGCCGAGCAGAGAACGCCTTGCCTCTCTGGTTAACCCACATTATTTAAGTTAAAAGTTAGGAAAGCTAACACCGTTTTTCTTAAATCCTACCTTGCCAAACTTATTTTCCTCAAATGTCTGGTATTCAACATCTAAGCTTGACGTTTGTGTTCTATTTAAGTGTTTAATTGACAATTAACGAAGCTCGAAGCTCTTGTTCATTGTCTGTTCTAAACTTTTATAGGAAATTGATTGCTCACAATTAAGTGTACTGTAGGGATTTTGTGTGATTTTGTAAAATAAATGATCGCATTTATTTATGGATCAAAGCAAAATTCACTGACTCACGTAACTTATTGTGTGTCCATTCACTTTGCACTGGAAGAATATTTTACTGGAAAAAGAGATCGTTGCTAAAATAAATTCCTTATAACATTGTTATAAGAGGTGTAGGTGTACTCCTACATAATAGTAATGGTCCCCCGCGAAAAACGATGGTTCACTGTATATCGATGTGAATGGTTCATGATTCAGTTATATCGAGGCAAAATGAAAATATCAATCTATATTGTCATCACATGCTCGATAGGAATCGATTTCATATGCCCATCTAAGGCTACGTTCACACTGCAGGTCTTAATGCTCAGTTCCGATTTTTTGAAAAAATCCGATCTT
>NW_013953636.1:13285-15414 GCF_001266775.1 Austrofundulus limnaeus
TTCGTAGACAAGATGGCAGCTGCCTGTAGTGGTGACCTGCGACCATGGAGATATAAACAGCTTTTTATAAGGTAAAAATAATAAAATAAGGTCTTTGTCTGCAATGATTAGACATGTTTTTTATTATTGTCATTAGTTATTATCTCAATTTCGGCTACAAGAATTGACAAAATCCTACACACTGTGCCTTTAATCTAAAGGGGAGGGCCCAGCACAGCCATTGTAATTCTCTGTGATTGAAATTTGATACATCTAGCTGTAGCCAAGTTGGTCTGTATTCAGATTTAACCAATAGGGCCTACAGTCAGAACACCAGCTGTTCTTAGGAAAACACGTTTTTGTATCAAAGAAAGCTGGACCCTCCTCCCGCTGTCGGCGTATTCTCAGTCAATCACGTAACGTGAAAAGAATTGCATTTCTTTCTTTACGTCTCTCAACCGCATGTAAAATCACCAAAGCTAGTTAATGACAGAATAATTACAACTTTCCCGACAGTAGCAACACATTCCTAATAACTTCTCTCCATTTTCCTGAGATGCGACTTTTACTTCCTGTTTACTACACACATGCGTCTGACGTAACTGATTCACTTCAAGCCAGTTGATGGAAACATGTCTGATTCGCATTTCTTCGTTTTATTTTTTTTTCCTTTTTGCAAAATTTTAAAAATTCGCTCAAAATTTGAATTAAAATTGGATGGAAATGCAGCTATTTTACTTGACACAGTTTTACTTGCTCTGTTTTCTCTGCAGCTTTGCTCACCGTATCAGAGGAGGTCAGAAGTCGCTGCAGCCTCAAGCACAGGAAGTCCCTCCTTATTTCTGATGTCTCCATGGACCCTGTGCCAATGGACACGTACATGAGTCACCTCAGTGACACTGGTTGCAGGTGAGTTGCTGTTTTTTCATGTCTCTGAGATAAACCTGCTGTGTTGAAACTTGTCATGCCCAATCTGACATACTTTCATTTCAGAACTCTACAAACACCTCAGCCATGGACATCCCCTCAGATTTCAGACCGCTACCTTTCCACCCATCCTTACCCCACCATGGGTCAGATCAGCCCCCGAACACGCAAATCCATGAGCCTGGACATGGGCCAGCCCTCACAGGCCAACACGAAGAAGCTCCTGGGTACGGCCCGGTCCTCTGTGCATTCTGTACGAATCAGAACATCTGTGTTAAATGTTGTGTGAAAATCTCTGTTGGTTGGCCAGGCACCAGGAAGAGTTTTGATCATCTCATATCAGACTCCAAAGCACCAAAGAGACCAGAGATGGAGTCTGGGATGACCACTCCTCCCAAGATGAGGCGTGTAGCAGAGAACGACTATGAAATAGGTGAGGGAAGAGCTTTGTTTTTTATGTTTGCCAGTCTGAGCTGAAATTTCATGGTGTCCTTTAATACCACACTTACAGAGCCACAAAGAATTGGAAACTCTCACCTTCGTAAGGTGTCTGTATCAGAGTCCAATGTTTTGCTCGATGAAGAAGTTCTGACCGATCCAAAAATCCAGGCTCTGCTGCTTACTGTGCTGGTAAGGACCCAAAGTTTAGAGATAATCTGATAGTTTAAACGGCCTGACCGATCCCTAATCCTAACCTTGTGTTGCTCTGTTTTCTAGGCCACCCAAGTCAAATACACCACAGATGACTTCGACCAGCGGATTCTGTACGAGTACCTGGCTGAGGCTAGTGTCGTCTTTCCAAAGGTGTTTCCTGTTGTGTAAGTTCTAAACACTTTCTCTTCATTAACTAATAAATTAGCTTCTCTAGTTTGACTGGACATACAATCACTGACTGACCGGAGTCAGAGGTTTGATTCCACCAGTATACAGACACATGTCGAACCGGGGATTGAACCCAGGACCTTCTTGTTGTGAGGCATCACTGCTAACCCACTGAGCCGTCGTGCTACTAAAAATACTATAAAAATAACTTTTTTGTCCTTTTCAAGTTCTCCAGATGAGAAATGGCTGTGGTTAGAAAATGTAACCCTACTTGTGTTGTTCCATCAATGAGTGTTTGGTTTCAGCAGAACGCTGGACACTTGAACAGATTCAGTCCTAGCTGTCGATGATAATGTGTGTGTGTGTGTGTGTGTGTGTGTGTGTGTGTGTGTGTGTGTGTG
>NW_013953636.1:16254-20733 GCF_001266775.1 Austrofundulus limnaeus
ATGGAGCCTTGTATTGGTCCAATACTCCCCCCTGCTGCCTCTACACAATATGGTACTGCACCATAGTTTTATAATATTTAAACTCAGTAGTTCAGTGATTACAATATTAATATGATTGTATTTTGATGTTTTACTGGAATTCTGTCTTTATGTTGTCCTATTGCTGTAATATATTGCACTTAAGTGTCAATAATTGCATTGGCAAGGTAAACTTTTTCTGTATACATGCAATCCAATCCCTGGGATTGTCYTCTGCCACATCTCCTATAGTCTCATGATGAGCACTGTGGGCTTTCATGCGGGAGATCAGGGTTCAAATCCAGCTACTGCAACTTTAACAAAAATCTCTTCAAACTTCATATTGTYACACAATTACCTTACAATACAATTATTTTACAATACTAATATGATTGTATTTTGATGTTTTACTATATCATTGTCTTAATACTGCTCTATTGTTGTAATATTATGCAGTTTAGTGTYAATAATTGTATTGGCAATGTGGCCTCTTTCTGCACACATACAAACCAACCCCTGCCACCACCTTCTTCCACAGCTCCATTGGTCTACTGGTCTATGTCATGGACTTTCATATGCGAGCTCAGGGTTCAAAACCCAGCTAATGCAACTTTAACAAAAAAATCTCTTCCAACTTCATATTGTCACTCAATTACCTTAATTACAAACACCTGCTCATGTGACAGGCACAAGCTGGTTTAGAAAACACATTTGAACTTGGTCCCATTTCATTCTGCAAGTCCAATGCTGCAGGCAAAGCCATGCTGCAATGACATGCTACATGGCAATGCACACTTGTTGTTACATCGTAAAAACCCATGTCTAGTTTCTTTTGAACTTGGCTCAGCCAAGGGTTTAACAAAGAAAACTCTCTGGTCTTTGTTTATTGAAGCAATTTATTTTAACTCTGTCTCTTCATTTCTCTCTGATAGAGACTAAAAATAATCTAAAGAAACATCAGATTCTTCTCTACAGTCTCTGTTGTTAGCTGTTGTAACAACGCTCTGTTTACATGCAGACATTCCCCTTTGGCATCACTTCCTGTTACTTCACAGGCAAATATCTCAACAACTCTTCATCTCAGCGACATGAAATTTATTTTGCAATATTTTATCAATGTTATCTTTCTAAAAATGCAATCAAATTATTATTATTATTATTATTAATTAACGTCACAGGCACTTTAAGAGCTGAGATTTGGAGGAGACTTTAGTTCAATCTTTGAAGTGATCAGTGATGTTAATTCTGATGGCTCTGATCAGTGGGTTCAGTCAGTCTAAACTTTACTCCCTGGTGCTTTGGGAATTTTTCCCTGACTTTTAACACCATGGTATCATCTAGAAAATATTCAGTTTTTCTATGTTTTTTTATATATTACCACCTTATTTCAAAATCTACACACAGTACCCCACAAAAAACACATTATAGCATGTACATAAATATTCCAGCCTTTACCCGACCCATCAAATGGAGCTCAGGTTCCTCCTGTTCCACTGGTTTTTCTTCACATTTCTACAGCTTGATTGGAGTCCACATGTGGTAAAGTCAGTTGGTTGAACATGATTTGTAACAAAACACTCATTTGTATATGGTCACATGGTTAAAGGTTCATGTGAAAACAGATGTCTGATTGTCTGTAGACCTCTGAGCCAGGATTGTATGAAGGCACAAAACTGCTGAAGCTACAGAAACATCACTGGTCCCAATGAGCCCAGTGGCCTCATCATCTGCAAATTAAAGAAGTTTAGGACCCCCAGGACTCTTCCTGGATCTGAAACTGAGGGATCAGGGTACAACAGCCTCACTGAGGCAGTGCAGACAGAATGTTAGCTTCAGGTTCAGCAGAGTAGTTGTTGGGTTATATAACTTGTGTTACTGTAGTTTATAAGTCAAGGCTACAAATGTTTTAACATGAATCTGTAGCATCCTGGTGGACCTCCTGCTGTGAAAGCTTTATCAAAAAAAAGGTCCTCTGGACAGGTTGTTCTTTAATGAAACGTTTCGTCTCTCCTCTAAGAGACCTCTTTAGTCTGAGGAGTTTCAGGTACCGAGGAGTTTCAGGTACACTATATCTAAAGTCGAGTCACGGGGCAGCAGCCTGAGCAGGGAAGCCCAGACCTCTCTTTCCCCAGCCACCTCTTCCAGCTCCTCTAGGAAGACTCCAAGGATTTCTCAGGCCAGCTAAGAGGCATAGCCTCTCCAGCATGTCCTGGGTCTTCCTCTGGGTCTCTGACATGCCTGAAGCCCCTCCCTAGGGAGGCGTCCAGGAGGCATCCTTACCAGATGAACCACCTCAACTGGCTCCTCTGGACGTGGAGGAGCAGCAGCTCTCTAAGGGAGAGCCCAGACACCCTGCAGAGAAAACTCATTTCGACCGCTTGTGTCTGCAGTCTTGCTATTTCAATTCAATTCAATTAAAAAATGTATTCATTTCATTAAAAATACTGTATACAATAATAAAAATAAACCAAAACCAAAAAATATACAAATCAAAATAAAATGAAAGGTAGCAGAAGAATAAATCTTATTTTGTCTGCCCCTTTTTAACCCAGAATGTATTCAAATCAAACATAATTTACAAAACTATACTAAATAACAAAAATAAGTAAAATAGAAAAATAATTTAAAAAATAAAAACAACAACAACATAAAAACATCAACTCAAACAACAAATCAAATAGCTTCACATTTTACTTTTCATATTTCTAAAAAAAAAAACTCGCTTTTATCTGTCTCCTAAATATATACATTGATCTAGCAGTTTTAAGATCATCTTCCAGACCRTTCCATAATCCTATACCTTGAATTAAAGTACATCTTTCTTTCAAGCAAGTATGAAAATATGGCTTTACAAACTTTTCCATCCCCTTTAGATAATAACAACTGTCTCTCTTAACAAAGTTTACCTGAATGTTGGAAGGTAATATGTTTCTGTGAGCCTTGTGCATAAACAGTAAAATATTATAACCAACCAAATCATAGAATTTCAAAATTTTCAGTTTACAAAATAAGGTATTAGATGGATGGTTGTAATCTTTTCTCGCAATAATTCTTACAGCTCTTTGTGTGAAACAAAAATCAGATTTGTAATTGTTTCACATGCTTTACCCCAGACTTCAATGTAGTAAATTAAATTTGGAACAGTTATTGAATTGTACAACACAAGTAGAGCTTTGTCACTGAATAACTCCCTGGCTTTGTACAGTAGTCCAATAGATTTGGATATTTTGGTTTTTAAATAATGTATGTGAGGTCTCCATGTCAGCTTGTCACCCATGATGACACCCAGAAATTTCAACTCACTGACTTTACAGATCTCAATACAGCCCACTTTAAATGAAAAATCAACAGTTGTCTTCCTATTACTAAATATTATATAATTTGTTTTATTCGAATTTAATGATAATTTGTTTTGTTAAAACCAATTTTATATTTTCTCAAATTCTTTCTGTACCATCTCAAACATTTTTTCTATCTTTACCTAAACAAAAAAATGTTGTATCGTCAGCAAATAAAACACATTTGAAAAGTCCTGACACATTTACTAAGTCATTTACATATAAAATAAATAACTTAGGTCCCAGTACTGAGCCCGGAGGGACTCCACATGTGATATTACCATATTTCAGTCACTTTGTGGCTATAATTAAGGGTAGGAACGTAGGAACTGATCGGTAAACAGAGAGTTTTGCCGTACATCTCAGCTCCCTCTGAACAACAACAGACCTGTACAGAGTCTGCAAAACTCCATCTGTCAGTCTCACCCTCCATTCTTCCCTCACTCATGAACAAGACCCCAAGATAATTGAACTCCTCCACTTGAGGCAGAACTTCAGTCCCAACCTGGAGAGAGCAATCCACACTTTTCCTAAGGAAGACCACAAATGAAAATAGAGAATAGCAGAGGACCTAGGGATGAACCTTTGGGATAGTACCCCCTTTTCAATGATCTTAAAGTCTGACTGGCTGCCCTGAAAGGAGACACATTAACTTATAGAATAAAAAAAGAGTCAAAGAATAAAAGAATCATTAGAGAGACTGAGACCACATAAGTTGTCTAAAATGTCACTATCAACCATTAACTATTGACCACTATTAACCATGTCAAACACTTTTGCAAGGTCAGTGACTAGGCATATTGTAGATATATGTACCAATAGATACACTCACCGGCCACTTTATTAGGTACACCACGCTAGTAACGGGTTGGACCCCCTTTTGCCTTCAGAACTGCCTCAGTTCTTCGTTGCATAGATTCAACAAGGCGCTGGAAGCATTCCTCAGAGATTTTGGTCCATATTGACAYGATGGCATCACACAGTTGCCGCAGATTTGTCGGCTGCACATCCATGATGCGAATCTCCCGTTCCGCCACATCCCAAAGATGCTCTATTGGATTGAGATCTGGTGACTGTGGAGGCCATTTGAGTACAGTGAACTCATTGTCATGTTCAAGAAACC
>NW_013953636.1:21618-24623 GCF_001266775.1 Austrofundulus limnaeus
AGTTGCCGCCATGTGATTGGCTGATTAGAAATTAAGTGTTAACGAGCAGCTGGACAGGTGTACCTAATAAAGTGGCCGGTGAGTGAATATTGCCATGTTATTAGTAACTTTAAGAAGAGCAGTGATATTTGAATAATTTGGACTAAATTCAAATTGATATGTGAACATAACACATTATGCTCATCAAGAAATTTCGATAATTAAGAATGTTTTTTAAAATATTTTGCCATGCTGTTAATAATGGAGATAGGCCCATAATTAATAATGTCTGTAGGGTCACCCCCTTTATGGATGGAGGTTACTCTGGCACATTTCCAGGATGCTGGGGTTTGACCATTTTCAAAAGATAAATGAAACAAATCACAAAAAAACTTTAAAAACTTGATCTCTTGACCATCTGGGCCAACACTGCATCCAGAGCTTAGACCATCAATGACCTGTTGAACCTTAGTTGGTGTGATAGTTCTGAACGGAAAAGAACTGCCACATCTGTTCTGAACCGGGTTTCAGTAAGAATGAGAAGGACTAAATAGAAATGCACAAGAAACAATACAAGGATAAACTAAGAAACCAAATAGTCTACAAATGAACAAATCAGTATGGCAAGAGTGATAATTATTCAGGAGACAAACCGCGTATGACAGTCACAGTAGATCATGGTAGAAAAAATATTCAAGAAGGGGAACACAAAAAACTATGAAAACAGACATCAAGGAAATAATTAATATGGCAGAAACTAAGAAGCATGATTTACCCTCAAGCAGAGGTGGATATACTGTAGTACCCAAATACTGTACTCGGGTAAGAATAGTACTACTTCAACATATACTACTTCAAGTAAAAGTAAGAAGTATCCCTCCAAAAAATTACTTAAGTAAGAGTAAAAAGTATTTGAGCTGGCTGTGTGTACATGCAGAATACTTCACTTCTCTGTGGGTGTGTTACCGAAAGATTCCACTCTTAGATCTGGCTTCAAAAGGTTATTAGGTCCAGGTTCTGCAGAACACACTGTTTATAGATTGGACCTGTTGTTTTAGTGTGTTGTTGTAGGTTCTGTCTGTTGTTTTGTTGATCATATGGTTCAGTTCCACTAACAGTTTCAACCAGGGTTTAATCCAGTTCTGTTGAACTTAGAAAGCTTTCTGTGTTCTGTTCTGACAGCAAACACAGATCCCAGACTACGCTGAGCTCATCGTCAAGTTTCTGGAGGCGTTGATTGACAGTTACTTACCGACAGCCGATGAGGAGCGAGGGGAGGAGCAACTACGGACCCCCACCTCACCATACCCCCCCACCAGCCAGAGCCAGCTGAGCATCACTGCCAACCTAAACCTGTCCAACTCCATGACCTCACTGGCCACCTCACAGCACTCACCAGGTGAAACATGCACTCTGACTCAAACAACAGCACAATGTTTGACTGAAACCACTCTGGAACACAGTTCTCAGTAAACACAAAGATGGTCTGCACTCAGATTGTAGATGTGAGGAAAAATAAATATGTTCCTGTTTGTTGTCAATAGTAGAAAATTATTTGTTCAGTTTGATTCATTCTTTTATTGGGTAGTAGCTAAAAATCAACCTTAACACAAACTCTGGGTTTGTAGCAGTGTTGTTTTTCACTGCCATTTTAATTTTAGTCTTAGTCTTTTGAACAAAAATACTTCTTAGTTTTAGTCAGTTTTAGTCATTTAGTAAGTAAGTAAAAGTTTATTTATGTAACGCCTTTCACAGAAAAGGATTTCATGAGGTGCTGTACATCCATTGTCAGAAAGAAAAAGCAAATATATCACAACAACTGTTCAAATTATACATTCAATATTTGAAACAAAAACAAAAAGGAGTTCAATTTATCTCTCACTCTTATAGGTGGAGGGGATGGATACTAGACCGGAATAACACACATGATTGTTAGTCAGGGCTTATAAACTCAAGTTGTGATGTGTTGAATGTATTCAGTGTAATGCTTAAGTGAAAAAGTGTGTTTTTAGTTGTTTTTTTAAAGGAGTCAGTGTTATCAAGAGATCTTAGATAGGGCGGAAGGGCGTTCCACAGTCTGGGAGCCATTGAGGAAAAAGTACAGTCACCACGGGTCTTGAAGCGAGTACGGGGGACCAACAGAAGACTCTGGTCTTGTGAGCGCAAGTTGCATCTGGGGTTATAAGGCGAGAAAAGACCGGAGATGTTATTTGGCGCTTGGCCATGTAGAGCTTTAAAAGTGAGAACCAAGATTTTGAACTTGAGTCTGAATTGTACAGGTAGCCAGTGGAGGTCTGATATTATAGGGGAGATGTGAGAGAATTTAAATGTTGAAGTTAGAAGTCTAGCAGCAGAGTTTTGAACAAGTTGAAGCGGGTTAAATTGTTTCTGATTTAAGCAGGTGAACAGACTGTTACAGTAGTCGAGACTGGTTGAGATAAAGGCATGGATTACCATTTCCAGGTCAGAGGCAGGCAGGAGGGGGCGAAGTTTAGAAATGTTACAGAGTTGGAAATAGCATGAGGTAACTAGATTTTTGGCATGTTTATCTAGTGACAGATCTGAATCAAAACTGACTCCCAGATTTTGTATGCTCTTTTTAACAGTCAGCCCCAGAGAGCCCAGCTGTTCTTTTTTCTGAGGGATCTTATTTTCAGGTGCCACGATCAGATTTCTATATTTAATGGTTTTAGTCGAGTTTTAGTCGACGAAAGATTTAAAAAATTGTTTAGTTTTAGTCTTAAAAAAAGACAACATATTAGTCTTTACAAATTAATTTGAGTAATTTGTGGTACACTGCAAAAACTGTCCGTCTTACCAAGTTTTAAAATCTTATATCAGCCAAAAAGTCTTTTTGATCTTGTTTTGAGACTGATTTACTAAACAAGAACTGATTGTGTAAGAATAATCATCTTGTTTTCAGAATGTGTAAGATTATTTGTCTTGTCCTGATGCATGTCAGTAATCCAGGTAAAAATCAAAAAGAAAAAAATTGTGTAGGTCTTCTGGACGGTTCTTCTCTAATG
>NW_013953636.1:24633-27511 GCF_001266775.1 Austrofundulus limnaeus
AAGTCAAATTTTCAGACAAATAAGACAAATAATCTTACACATTCTGAAAACAAGATGATTATTCTTACACAATCAGTTCTTGTTTAGTAAATCAGTCTCAAAACAAGATCAAAAAGACTTTTTGGCTGATATAAGGTTTTAAAACTTGGTAAGATGGACAGTTTTTGCAGTGCAGTCCTAAACTTAGTAGACTTAAACTTGTGCAAACGAGTGTTTACATGCATCAGGCTTGTATTCAGAACAGAAGCACTGACATGCGCAGTTGCTAAGTCCCCCCGCCAAAAAAAATAAAAGAAAGGTTTTACTTTTGTCATGAAAGTAAACAAACAGCTTCTGAGCTCAGAATGGACCTGCGACAGCTTTTAATAATGGTGGAGACGTTACTCCCTGGTTAAGCTACAGGTGACAGACGGACTGTTTTCTTGTTTTTTTTTTCTCTTTTTTTGTGAAGCGGCGCAGGCTGTTTGTCTTCCTTCTTTACTGAATGAGAGGAGGAAATGTGTGCTGCTGTGTGTGTAACAGCACTGCTGTCCCTCCCTCCACTCTGTGACTGACAGACCACCGACTAACTTTTTTGTCCAGTCTCGTCAACGAAAACTCACACACGTTTCGTCACGTCTTAGTCGTCAAAGATTCGTGTTTATTTCGTTACCGTCTCGTTATTGTCATGAAAAAAGTGGATGTCAACGAAAATATTTCGTCATCGTTAAGGAAAACAACACTGGTTGGTAGTAGCTGAAAGTCATCCCTAACACACACTCAGGGCTTGACCTGTATGGCGATCTGTATTCTTTTGTACCTTTTGACTGGTCTTCTTCTTCTCTTTCATGTGCTCTCCAGGCGTGGACAAAGAGAATGTGCAGCTGTCCCCCAGCTCAGCTCTGTCCAGCGGGGTGCGCACTCGTCATGGCTCAGCCAGTCAGGTGCAGAAGCAGCGCAGCGCCGGCAGCTTTAAGAGACCCAGCATCAAGAAGATAGTCTGATCCAGTTTCCAGCCCCTGAGGTGTTCTGGCTGCGCTGCTTTCACTCTGTCCTCCTCCTCCTTCAGTGTCAGTGCTTTAGAAGAAATCTGGACTTGTCTTTGAGGAACCGGAGGAACATGGAGGGGAACCGGACACGTCTGCTCCTCACTGGGTTCCACAAGACATTGTTGTTCTCTGAAAAGGTGGCTCATGAGAAATCCAAGCTTCAGACCGCAGCAGAACAGACTGATACTTGAAGCTGAAGTCTGGTTGGTTGCATGTTTTTAGGTTCTGTGACACAGACCAGAACCACTCTGGACCTCCCTCCTTCAGTCCTGTACATATTTGATATAGACAGATGTAAAATACTTTGTGTTCCTGTAGATGTTGCTGTTTTCTCCATTGTGTGCCTTTTGTCAGGGTTTTTCAACATGTACAATCTGTAAAGTCAGAGTCAGCCCTCGCTGGGTTCAACGAACAAGTTCTGGTTCTGGAGGAGAGATGTTGCTGTTCCCATGAGTCCAAACCAGTCTGAAGATGTTCCAACATCCAGCTGAAGTATTTACCCTTCAGGAGGGTCTGCTCACTCACTTTCTACCCTTTGAATCTTCTCCAACACTTTTGTTTTTTTGTCACGCTTCATGTTTTCAGCAGCAGAACATTTTGGATCTTTTCACACAGTTTAAACCAACGTCCAGAACCAAAACAGAACCGCTTTCACATTGAAGAAACGTGCTGACAGTCTGAGTGTTTAACTGCAGAACCTGAGCGTTAGAGGCTTCACAGGGTCTTCATCAGGTCCTGAAATGATTCAAATCGAAACAAAAACAACAGATTCTGCTGAATCCTTCTTTATGGAACAAAAACTAAACAGAACCTCCTGCAGCAGGACTCGGTGGGTTTCCGTAGGACTTCATCAGTTGTGGAGGAACTTTGTCCCACTCTTCTGTCCATCGTTAGTCTCTGATCTGAAGGTCCACCTCTGGGTTTCAGTCAGGCTCAGGGTCTGGACCCTGACTGGACCGCTGCAGCACCAGGGGTTTTCCTGCTGTAGATCAGATGCTGGGTTTGAGATCACAGTTCTGTTGGATCCAGTTTGGTCCAAACTTACACCGACTCACATCTAGAACCCTTTGGTCTACAGAGGACTTCATGATCCATTCATCAGACCATGCTGACAGCTGGGAGCAGTGCATTCTGGGTAAACATCTGTCCTCTGGTCTCACGGGTCAACCTTTGACCTTTGACCTGTTAATGGATAGTCTTTGTGTAGAACTCTGGACTGTAAATGACCTTTGACCCCACAGATGGATGGTGTTGTGTTAAAACACACCTGTAACTACAGCTGGTCCCACTGATGAGGATCAGTTCCATTGATCTATATTACTGGATTGGACATGACATATAGCTGCTAAAGCTAACAACGCGCCGTCACAGGAGCCACTATTCTGCATTGAGTCATGTCAACAAAACAGAGTTTCAATGCAGGATGCGCATCAGTCTGTGACAAAAAATATTCATAGCACCCTCATTTCTTATCTGGTTTCTATAAAATATGGTTTAAATGAAAGCTGAGAAAATTGCCAATGTTGTGATATGTAAAAAATTAGTATTTGCTCAAGAGATGAATCTATAAGCAGTCTGGGAAATTTTCATTATAGGTTTTTGCTAACATATTTACAGAAGAAAACCACTTTCTGTCACATAAAACTCAGAGTCATGTGTGTCATATATACAGCGGGTAAAATAAATATTAAACACATCAACATTTTTCTCAGTAAATATATTACTAGAGGTGCTAATGACGTGAAATTTTCACCAGATGTTGGTAACAACCCAAGTGATCCATCCATACAAAGAAATCAAACCATAAATGTCCAGAAATGAAGTTATTTGTAATAATGTGGAATGGCACA
>NW_013953636.1:28546-32114 GCF_001266775.1 Austrofundulus limnaeus
CCATTCCACATTATTACAAATAACTTCATTTCTGGACATTTATGGTTTGATTTCTTTGTATGTATGGATCACTTGGGTTGTTACCAACATCTGGTGAATATTTCATGTCATTAGCACCTCTAGTAATATATTTACTGAGAAAAATGGTGAGTTGTTCAATACTTATTTTACCCGTTGTAATAATTTGTTGGAACAGCAAATTTGTCTGTGATGGAAAGAGGCTTCTACTGTAAATAAGTTAGCACAAACCAAGTTCCCAGACTGCTTATAGATTTATCTCTTGAGCAAATACATAATTTTTACATAACACAACATCTGCAATTTTCTCAACTTTAATTTAAGCCATAGTTTATATAAATCAGATAAGAAATAAGGGTGCTATGAATATTTTTGTGACAGACTGATGCGCATCCTGCATTGAAACTCTACTGTTTTGTTGACATGACTCAATGCAGAGCAATGGCTCCTGTTTGGCGCACGATAAGTCACGTGATGTCCAATCCAGTAATATAGATCAATGAACAGTTTATCTGCAGCTCCTGACTGATCCTGGACCTGAGTCCAACAGGAAAGCCATTTCTCACTCAGTTTCTAAATGTTTTTGTTGAATAAATAATGAGACGGTACAATCTGTTGTGTGTTTTGTTAGATTTGAATCATTTTGAACCATGGTAAGATTAGTTTTATTGTGTCTAAGGATGTTTGAGGTTGTCTTTCCCAGGACTGCAAGGTCATATTAAACCATCAAGACCAGTTTGGGATGAAAAACTGCTTCAGGAACAGAAACATTAGACCAAAACGCAAAACTAAAAGAGAAACCAATGGTTTCATTGTGTTTCCTCATTGGCAAACTGCTTTATGTCAGAACCCTCTCTCTCTCACACACTCACACAAGTTTGTACAGCTATCCAATTGGGGACATTCCATTGACTTCCATTGCTTTTCTACAGCCTAACCCTGACCACAAACCCTAAGGCTAAACTCACAGGTACCTGACCCTAAAACTAACCTAAACTCAGTTCACACCTTGGTCCTAAACCCAATCCCCCAACCCAAATGGGGACTCGACTTTTGTCCCCAAATGTAGGATTTTTGTCTTAAAATTGCCCCCAAATGTCACCAGAAACACACACACACACGAGTTTTGTTCTTTTCATCATTTCCCATTCTACACCAACACTTCGTCCCGTGCCTGTTTCAGCTCATCTTCAGTTCTGGTTGAAGTGAACCCTCAGCTGAACTTCCAGTCTGACATGAAGCCAAATGTTTCTGCTGCTTTAAAACACCACATCTGAAGGCAGATGGATTTTACAACAAACAGCTCTGGTGCTGCTGAACAATGATCCATTTTGACCTTTCAGGAGATCGTGAAAATCCAGAGAAACTGTGGAGTTTCCTGAGATCTACCGAGCTGCGTGACCTCATCAGGAAGCAGAGCAGCTCTGTGCCGGACTCTGGCTGTCTGGATTGTGGAAACAAACTGAAGTGTTTGGAGTGGATCTTTCTGTGCTCGTGTCAACAGTCTGCAGGTTGTTAAAGATGGAGGTCTGTCCTGTTCCCCTACAGACGACAGGAGAGCATCAACATTATTAAAGATGGACTCATCATCTCTTCTTGTTCACAACTGAAACCAAAATGTCTGTTTTTGGGGAGCAGCCATGTTGGATGTTTGGAGGCGGAGTCAGTCAAAAACAAACCTCTGCGCCTGACAGGTTGTCAATCACAGTGAAACATGACCATTTTCTTAAAGCCTCAAATAAAGGGTTGACACTAAAGGTTTTTTTAAAATGCGTATTTGAAGAACCAGCAGCAACGGAACTCAAATCACCAAAAATACAAGAAGAATTTGCTGCTTCTCCTCCGTCTCTGCTTCAGATGATTCTGAGAGAGACGTCTCCCTTCAGCTCACTTTCAGACGGATGCTTGAGTTTATTTTTTGAACAGAACCAATGTTATTGGACCGTCACTGTGTCAGAACCTTGTGTAAATGTTCCTGCTGTCACTTTCATTTTTCATGTGAGTATTAAGAAACCCCCAGTTTTGATTAAAAGCATCCAGTAGTTGTGGCGCGGTGCAGGAGACGGGGGTTGAATCTTTACAGGTGCATGTTTATTAAAGCGTATCGTCTCCACCAACCTCTGTTCACACCGACGATGTTCACCATCAACACCTGAAGACGGGCGCGGGGTCGGCAGATTGATTCCAGAGAAGATTCTCTTTGCAGAACGTCTGAAACAAGTGTTTGAATTGCACTAATCAGCTTATAAAGATGAGAAACCTCAGTGTGGCATGTTTTATTTGATGTTATGCAAAATCTAATGTCTGTTGAGTATTAGTCTGTTTTGTTTTTAATGCAGTATGTGTGACAATTGTAAATACTTTGTCTACAATTTGAGATGGTATATTTACTATACTGTACATACCTGTGATATTGTATCATTTTGTTTTTGTAAAGCAGTTAGTTTCTGTATCATAATACACAAATGGAACTATTCCAGTGTTAGTAATAAAATGTTTGGCTCTTCGACGCCCGACTGCGCATCATGAACAGAAATCACTCAGCTTGTTATTAAAATGGACGACAAATTCCACATTAAATCCCAGCCAACATGTAGCGTACACCATTCAGAGACATAAATGGATAGTTTAGGATGAGGGAATTTAAAAAACAAAGGTCCTTTTCTGTCGATTTGCTCAGTACAACACATGAACTATGGGATATCTGAGTGTCCTGGCTGAATACTCCTCTCATCACTAGGGGGTGCAACAATACAGAAAATTTGAATTCAATTCAGTTTATTTATATAGCGCTAAGTCACAACATACTGTACGTTGTCTCAGGGCACTGTAGGAATTACTCTATGAAGATTAGAACCAACCTAAAGTTCATAAAATAATCCAGCCAGATCTTGCAGAAGGAAATCAGAAACAATGAAATACCCCTCTGGTCATGAATGTGAAAAGAACTTGTGACCTGAACAGATTTCTCAAAAATAAAGTAATTTATTTTAGATATATGAACAGAATAAACATACAAATATTTGCTAAAATTATTATATGGATAAATGACACAAGTTATAATAACGGCATAAAAATTCACTCAGAGTTGACATAAAACAGTAAATTTCATGTGTTGCAATTTACTGGCATACTTCTTACTAAGTTTCTTAAGTAAATAAGAGAGAGAAAAAGTAAAGATTTAAGTTTTAAGAATAGGAGGAAGGAGAGAAATTAGTAACTTTAGCACTGTTCTTTAAATCAGACCTGACCAGCACCAACAGCTGAGAGACTGGGACACCTCCGAGGGCTAGACTTCAGCTTCGACCTTTTATCTCAGCAAGCATCGCCTTTTACCTTTTGATGTCTTGTCAAAGACAGGCAGGTGGACGGTTTTGAGAGAGAGTCGGCAAACGGTCCGCACAGGTGGATAGTGTCAGTCATTGACAGCAGAGGGGGTGAGAAGACGCCTCGTCTCACCCAGCGAAGCCAGTGGCTTCAGGCGCGGTCGCTCAGAACAGTCGTTTCTTTTCTCGGCACATTAGTCATCCAGACTCCAGGCAGGTGCCTG
>NW_013953636.1:32124-38736 GCF_001266775.1 Austrofundulus limnaeus
TTCTGAATTTGACAGGGAGCCAGTGGAGAGAAACTAAAACTGGAGAAATATGATCTCTCCTTCCAGCTCTCATTAAAACTCTGCATTTTGGATTAACTGAAGACTTCTTAAAGAGTTTTTTTTATTTCCAGATAATAAACAATTACAGTAATCCAGCCTAGATGTGATAAATGTATGAATCAGTTTTTCTGCATCATTTTTGGACAAAATATTTATAATTTTAGTGATATTACGCAGGTGGAAGAAGGCGGTCCTGGTAASATTTTTAATGTGGGGGTTAAAAGACATGTCCTGATTAAAAATAACACCAAGGTTCTTTACATTAGAACTGGAGGCCAGATTAATGCCATCCAGAGGAGGTGAAAGGTTGTAAAGTTGATCCCTAAGATGTTCAGGTCCAAATACCATAACCTCTGTTTTATCTGAGTTTAGAAGCAGAAAATTAAGAGTCATACATGTTTTTATGTCTGTAAGACATGCTTGTAGTTTAAGTAACTGGTTGGATTCATCAGGTTTCATGGATAAATATTTTGGTTCGGTTCGATATTTTTTCAATACGAAAAAGAGAAATGTCCATGCCCTTTTTAACTTGTAATTTATGGAAATTAATTCTGAGCATTTGATTAACCTCAAAAGTACAGTTTTTTTAATGAAATGTTGCTGAAACAGCAAGTTTCTCAGTGGATCTGAGCTCCACAGTGCAGCCTAGGTGGAGTAGTCGAACACAGATCCACTGATCTTCAACACAGAGCATCTTCAGAAGACAAGTTGATAAAATAAATGTTAAAAATCTGTATTGTTTGATACAAGTGTGTATTGAACCTAAAGCAATGGAATGGTTTGATACAGATACATGTATTGCTGCACCTCTTAGGGGAATGACAAGTGACAGGCCACACCAACACTAAATATCTGTCTGGTTGTCATTTCTCTTCACTAAGAACACCTCCTTGAGTCAGGCTGGTTAGCTGTGTGTCACAAAGGTTTATCAGATGAACTGTTAGTGTTACTGCTGGGTTTGAGTTTCCCTTTTTCTCTGGTGTTTGTCAGAATGAGCACCAAACCAACACACTGGAGGTGACCGGGGGCACCTGCAGGATTTTATTGGAGGGTCCCCACAAAACCATCACCACATCTGACCCACACAAATACAGACCATGTGCACTCGCTGCCACATGAGAGCGATGTGGCACCAAAAAAACAGTTCATCTATCCTGCACAAGGCCCTGTGCACACAATGTGACACACAAACACAATGTCCCACTTTTGTCTGGGTCAGCTTACAAAAAGTTAAATAAAAAAATCGACAAAGGCTCATTAGTGCAGCTTTAGGTAAAGCCTTCTGATTTAAGTTTCAGATTTACAGGAGGAGAGGAGAGGAAAGCATAAAGGCAGAGGCAGCATCAGCTGTCAATCACCACTACTGTGTTAAAAACAAATCATAAATAATATAGTAAATGTTCTGTACTTACATACCACCTTTCTATCCAACCAGTGCTTTACAATCTGCTCTCATTTACCCATCCACACAGCACTCTGTTACATCTCTACAAAGCTAATACAGATAAACTAATCAGTGTTCAAATCACTTTCATTAACTGATGGGACACATTGGGAGTAAAAAAACAGGGCAAGAATATGGATTTATTTATGCAAAATGTAATAGAAATGGATTTAAAAATGCAGCAAATGGGAAATGATCAGTGAAAAGTGATTCTCAGAGAGAAATTTCCTAAAGTTAGTTTTCTTTTGTTCTGAAGCAGATTAAAACATGAAGCCACACTGTGAAACCCACAGCTCAGACAGCTGACTGTGAGCTGATGACTGTTAAAAGTAAACTAATCTATTAAAGTTTGGTTTAGGATGTAGTCTACGTCAGTGTTTCCCAAAGTTGGGGTCGGGACCCAAAGTGGGGTCCCGAAACATCAAGGTGGGGTTCTGAAAAGATTTTTTGAATTAATTACATTTTTGCCTTAGTTGTTACAAAGGAGTGAGGTTATTATATTTAAAATGGATAAATGTAGTATAAAAWTATTGTTACTATGCCCATGTTTHGTTGACCTGATACAAATGTTTATCATCCAAAAARAGTTGGGGGCACAGGTCTCTGCTACTGTTATTTTGTGGGTCAAAAGCTGAAAAGTTTGGGAACCACTGCACTTTGGTTCCCAAAGTTGGGCTTGGGACCCAATTATGAGTCATGAAGCACCTTGGAGAAATCAATTTAAAGGGTAATAAAATGATTGCTGATGTAATATTTTCCCTATAACTATTATAAAAACTCAAATTAAGTATAAATAAGTATTTATATTTGTGTACAAGCTGTTTAGATGTCACAAAGCCTGTGTTTTTAGGGTTATTAATAGAGTTTATGTACTCAGACCAGTAATATTTGGGGTCACAAGTTTTTGCCATGGATATTTTGTGGGTCAGAAGATAAAAAGTTTGGGAACCACTGGTCTACGTAATCCCACCCCCGCAGAAAAACAGAGAGAATGTACAGGATGTTCAAGGAAAATCTCACGGTACGCACAGTGTGTACAGCCGTACAGCTGCAGTGGCCTCTGACGGGAAGCTGAGGTCTTCGGTTGGCCTGTCCTCTGCGGTGCAGTGTCTCGCTCCCTGAGAAGCACCAGCAGGAGGCTTGTCCTGTCTGTCTGCTGTCCACAGCCTGTGCATTTTGTCCTCAGCTTCATCACCTGACCCTGGAGAGACGACGGGTCTGGGAACCTGGTTTCATCCAAATCTGAACAGAATGTTTTATGTTTTTTTTTTTTTTTTTGAGTATATGGAGGGGTTAGCCAAAAAGGGAGATGTTCTTGATCTATCGGAAGTCGATAAGGAACTTGTTTTGGGAAGGGCGGAGCCAGGGGGTGGCCATGGCCACCACAAACAAATCTTTGGCCACCCCATTGACCACCCTGCTGTACACACCCCTTACACAGTGAAACAACCTTTAGGGGTGTAATAATCCTCCTGAACAGTTGGTGGCAGTGTTTAACAGTTCGAAACATCACCAAACTCAAAGAAGTGATTGTTTTCTTTATATACAGAACATGTGCCCATGTAATCTTTCTTACTTACTTTTGGACTTATGGTGAGAAATGTTTTTTTTTTTTTTATTTAGTCATTTATTTTTTCATTTTATGTTCTGAAGGCTACATAATGCCCTGTGTTTGGTCATGAGTAGTCCTATCACTAAATCAGAAAAAGTGAAACACCCCTCTAAATTCACTGTTGGTGAGTTTAAATATTGCACCTGTTCATTGGGTAAAATTATTAATATTAGTTTTAAACATGCAGTTGAGGGTCATCATTATTTGGCACAATGATGTGTTACAATTAAAAATGAATCAATAAACAATATAAAAGTGAAAACCACCCCTATAGTCACTAGATATGATAAAATGTGTCACATTAATTAACCTTATCTCAGCTCTAACAGTGAGTTTAAAAACAGGATGATGGAACTAGTTTAATGAAGAATCTGTCTCTGAAATAATTATTAAATCAAGTGTTTATTTATGTAGGTAAAAATATGTTAAACAACTTGGTAAAATACACCACAATGCAGGAAATGGCGTCTATTTCATTCAAATTWTTCTGGGGGAGGACCCCCAGACCCCCCAACAGTGTGTCCCCCCCACTTTTAAAATGTTCTGATGCCCATGTTTATAAGGTAGTCACAGCCTGTATAAGGATATAAGGAAATGACAAAAACACAAATATCTGCAGAAACTTTCAAGTAAAAAATAATGTAACTTTCCTGGCCACCACTGTATGAGTAGTGGTCCCAGTCTGGCCACCACTGTATGAGTAGTGGTCCCAGTCTGGCCACCCCTGAGAAAAATGTCTGGCTCCACCCCTGGTTTTGGGTCGTTACTGCCACTGAGGTGGACAAGGACAACACGTTTTTTCTTTCTTTTTACTGGCAGCTGAAAAACTGGACCTGAAGTGACCTCTTCCCCCACCTGCTCAAAAACCATCAGTTTGTGGGGTTTTATGTCTCTGCAGAGCCGGCCACAGACAAACTGACATCCTCCTGGAACAAACTACCATCTACCTTCATCCCTGTACCCAGCTACAGACAGTATTTAGATCTAGAAGGTGCTGTAAAACCCAGACTGGTGAGTATCCCACGATGAAGACCTCCTTGGCAGCACATTTGTCTCCATCTCGTCCATGATGTGAGTGGCCTCACAGCCCTTCCTTCTGAATATTGTGCATCTTCTGCTGCTCAGTTTGAAAACACAATCATCTTGGTCCAAACGAACTGGACCAGGTGCTTGGAGGAGCTCTGCCATCAGGGAGTCCCTGTCTTAAAGGAGGTCAGAATTACATCCTTCATGTGTCCTGCTGTGCAGCGCTTTCTCTGGACAGAGGCCTCACCTGTAGTGGTGCAGAGATTCTTCTTCCTTGTGTTATTCCCAAACATGATGCAAAGCCAAGGTCCAACCCAAGCATGTGTGAGACCTCTGTTCAGCCACTTCCACCAAACAGAACATCACTGCCCAGGAGTCTGAGCTCTCAACCTGCCAATCCTCAGAGCCATGACCAAGCAACCCACCATCAGGCCTGGAGCGAGGCTCCCCTTTTGAGTCTCCAAAGAATCTCAAAGAAGGAAGACACAGTCCTCCTGGCTGTGGAACTGGCATGTCAGGGATTCAGGGAGCAGGGAGACATGTGGAGACCAGCCTGGACCTCAGGACTACTGCAGACCAGATCACCTCTGTGAACCAGCCTGAAATGATCATTAGATCTAAAAGGTCAGTAACTGCAGGAGGTCAGATAGGTCTACAGGGGTCAGTCCATCCAGGTCTTTAAAGGCCATCAGTAAAACTATCTGTCTCTTTATTTATAGTAAACTATATTTACTAAATCATTTACATACAAAATAAACAGCTTTTGTCCAAGTATATAACCCTGAGGAACCCCACATGTGATATTACTGAGTTCAGATCTTATATCATTAATTTGAACAAACTGTTTCCTATTTTTCAAATAACCAGTTACCCAGTTCTGCAGGGTGATATCACCACTAGAAGAATTGAGGACAGCGTGTTTTTTTTTTTTTTTTTTTTTTTTTTTTGTGACACCGAACAAATTACAATCAGGTATTTTATTGTAGTTCTGAGCTGAGCCATGCAGCTGAATGAGAGACTTCATGATTCTCAAATATAAATCCTACAGGCAGAAACTTGCGGTGCTGCGACTCATTTCTTCACATCAACTATTTAATAAATATTTTTCTAAGTTCTACCAAAGTCGTCAGTTTCTCTGTGTTTACAGTCATTTATTCAAAACGAGTAAAGGTTGAAATGTCTGTCAGCCTCATGCGCCACTGAAGACAGCAGCTTCATACACACGTACGTACACACCAACACACACACACACACCTTGAGTGTGGCAAACACATTTTTACACTCCACTACTTATTTAGACAGTTTTCCCACTCATTCTCCATTTAATATATAATTTTCCTGCATCTAAAAATCATTTCTGATCCCACAGAGAGGACAATCTGAGGAGAATCTCACACACTGGACACATTTACATCTATTTTACAGATTTAAATGGAGGCGTGTCAGGGGAGGAGTCTCAGGTGCGCTCAGTTCCACGTTCATTGGGATGTATAAAGGAAAGGTGCGCACAGTTTTATACATCTGAAATTTTTTTTGTGCTGCACACTTTTCTAAATTTGTCCGTACGTCAATTTTTAGTGTGAAAGCTGCGCACTCCTTTATGCATGAGGCCCCAAGTGATTAAAACTCACAGATTCAAGCTGATTACAGAGCAGAACCTGTGATGGAGATGATGGTTCCTGTGAAGCTGAGGGATCAAAAGTCTGAGCTTTTAGATCTTATTGGTTAAAAACTGCAGGAGCGTTTCACAGGTTTCAGAGCAGTTATGAAGAGTTCAGACAGAGCTGATGGTGGAGAAATGAATCTGAGGGTTATGAGAATTATTCTTGATGGGAGGAGCTTCTTTTTGTTTTTCAGCTTTAACATGTCCTCATATCAGTACAGACTCTGACTGTGTCCCAGAGTTGGACCTGACACAGACTGAAGATTATGTGTCTAAAAGTTTAAAAAGTCTTTGACCAACAGCTTGGAGGGACAGCACACGTGAATAACACCATACTTCGGCCTAATTCCAGTCAGGAAATCAGAGAAGACTAAAATCCTTCTTATATTTCAGAAGTCTGTAAACAACAGCACAACTCCAACAACAGAAGTCAGCTAATTGTTTACAGGTGAACTGTTGAATACAGCAGCTGCTCCTCCAACACAAATCCTCCATGTTAAAATCTGAAATGTGTGGAGAAAGGTTCAGTAAAACAGCTGGACCCACAGACACTCAGGTTTCAGTCACCAACTCAAAATCCAAGTCAAACCTAGTGAAAATCTCATTTATAATAAAAGTTTCATTTGTTCACAATCCAGCGTTTCACAAAACATTTCTTTACAAAGGCCATGAAATGATGTGTAAACAATCACAATTATTCTGATTAAATTAATAGATCCATCATCCATCCATCCATCATCCATCCATCCATCCATCCATCCATCCATCCATCCATCCATCCATCCATCCATCATCCATTATCCATCC
>NW_013953636.1:39736-42046 GCF_001266775.1 Austrofundulus limnaeus
CATCCATCCATCCATCCATCCATCCATCTATCCATCCATCCATCCATCCATCCATGCATCCATCATCCATCCACTCATCCATCCACTCATTCATCCATCCATCCATCCATGCATCCATCATCCATCCACTCATCCATCCACTCATCCATCCATCCATACATACATACATACATACATCCACTCATCCATCCATCCATCCATCCATCCATCCATCCATCCATCCATCCATCCATCCATCCATCCACTCATCCATCCATGCATCCATCCATCCATCCATCCATCCATCCACGCATCCATCTATGCATCCATCCATCCATCCATCTATCCATGCATCCATCCATCCATCCATCCATCCATCCACTCATCCATCCATCCATCCATCCATACATACATACATACATACATACTGTAAATACTGTACATACATACATACACTCATCAATCCATCATCCATCCATCCATCCACCCTCCATCCATCCATCCATCCATCCATCCATCATCCATCCATCCACTCATCCATCCATCCATCCACTCATCCATCCATCCACCCATCTATCCATCCACTCATCCATCCATGCATCCATCCATCCACTCATACATCCATCTATCCTTTTCACTGTAAAAACCTGTTTCAAGTCCTAACCATTTGTAATCAGACTCTGACTTCCACTGGAGGATTAGTATTGTTGCTAATATTAAGCACTTCATTTAGCTTCTTGTTTTGTATGACTACTTACGTTCTCCACCTAATCCGTCTTATATCCAGATGGTGTACAGCAGCTGTAACAATAATCTGGATTCTTTCTGGTTTGGATTTTATGTCAGCAGCAACATTTGTGGCTCCTGTCACCATCTTCTATTCACCTTTCTTAATGTCCGAAAGATACACAAAGAAAATGGACCTTCCATCCATTATCTATATCCGCTTCTTCCTTTCAGGGTCACAGGGGTCACTGGTGCTCATATCCAGCAGTCACTCATTATTGGAATCAATTATTCCAATAATGACAAGTTTTAAACTCAGAACTCACAGAGTTTTCAGAATCTAAGATGTAGGTGCTTTTAGCTATTACCAAACAGTTCAGTTAGCTGTGGTGGAGCATCTTGAACTGGCCTAACTCATAGTCAGTTGTAGATGTATACATCCAATAATTACAGAGAGTTCAATTCAGTTTATTTATATCGTGCCAAGTCACAACAAGCATCATCTAAAAAAAATCGAAAGTAGCCAGTTTGAATCTTCACTTCATCACAGTCTCCATCCTGAGCAGCACATTGGTGACAGTGGAGAGGAAAAACTCCCTTTTAACAGGAAGAAACCTCCAGCAGAACTAGAACCAGGCTCAGGACAGGCTAAGTAGGGGTCTCTGCAGAATGTGTTGTCCTGTGGGCGGAGACATCCAAATCATGATAGGCAGAGGTCTTAAAGTGGGAGGAGACGTCCCTGCTCGTGATTGGCGGAGGTCTTGATGTGGGCGGAGATGGCCCAAGAGATGTGATTGGTCGGATTGACGGTGGGGTATGAGGCTGGAGGCAGAGGGGAGTAGCTTGATCGAGTCGGGCAGGAAGTAATTTTTTTAAAGATTAATTTTAGTCATAACTTGAGAAAGGAAAGTGCTAGCTGCACGAAATTTGAACGTTGTACATGTGAAAGGATGTGTAACAATATGGCTCGGTTAAAACATCCCTAACCAGCCTGTAAAAAGATTGCTGAAAATCAATATTCTTTTACAGGCTGCTTAGGGATGTTTTAAGCAAGCCATTTTGTTACACATCCTTTCACATGTACAACGTTCAAATTTCGTGCAGCTAGCACTTTCCTTTCTCAAGTTATGACCAAAATGAATCTAAAAAATCATGTTGCTTCCTGCCTGACTCGATCAAGCTACTCCCCTCTGCCTCCAGCCTCAAACCTCACCGTCAATCCGACCAATCACATCTCTTGGGCCATCTCCGCCCACATCGAAATCTCTGCCAATCACGAGGAGGGCCGTCTCCGCCCACAGGACAAAACCTACTGCAGAGACCCCTTACTCGTTTACTTGGCATGTGAAAATACATTTCCTCAAAATAATTTTTAATCTGAAAAGAGCTTCACTGAGTGAGAATTAGTGTTGAGAGCTCAACAGACAGTTTAAGTTTCACTTTCACTTTCAAGAGCCTGCAGGAGTCATGGGCGGTGTGTGTGTGTGTGTGTGTGGGTGTGTGTGTGTGTGTGTGTGTGGGGGGGGGCTCCGCCATGAGGAAGTTCGGCTTAAAGACACGCCCTAGGGGTGTTTCTGGTACCAAAAGGCGTTTCTAGTCCCCACC
>NW_013953636.1:43046-44653 GCF_001266775.1 Austrofundulus limnaeus
TATATATACTGAATGTTACTTCATGCCTGACTCGACCAAGCTACTCCCCTCTGCCTCCAGCCTCATACCCCACTGTCAATCCGACCAGTCACTTCTCTTGGGCCATCTCCGCCCACATCGAAACCTCCGCCAATCACGAGTAGGGACGTCTTCGCCCACAGGACAAAACCTACTGCAGAGACCCCTTCAGACAGGCAGCCATCTGCCTCCACCAGCTGGGTTTGGGGGACAGGAAAGACACACAGAGAAACACAGAAAGACTGGTCCAGGTGTATTTTCCTCTGGAACAGAGACAAAAAAAAAAAAACATCCATGCATCAAATCAATGAGGTGTCATGGTGAATGCACATAGTTGCAGTGTTTCAGGTCTATTACATAGAAAAAACTTGCAGACCCATAACTATCAAGGGCTAAGCAGTTTTTTGATACCAAAAAGACTTGAGATATGTTCCATAAAGTATTTTTGAGTACTGTTGTTCCTAGAAGCAGTGTCTCCATTGAGTATCCACCTGGCCATAGCAAACCGTAACGATGGAAGTGACCTGTGTCTCTGTGCCCAGCTCCTAAACCTGGAACTTATACTGACCTACAGCCAACTGATTCCCAGTGGCTTTGGCTCAAGACTTACTGAGAAACTGTGCAATCTATTCTTGTGTGCTACGGCTTGGGCAAGCTCAGACTCAGGAGCAAATAGTTGATTAGTTGATCCAGAGGACCACTCATCTGTCACTTCCTGTGGAAAAGTGGTTTGTCTCCTATTTACACTGCTCATGTTATTTGGAGATGTTCAGCTAAATCGTGGACCAGTGACTTTGGGACTAGGTCTGCCTGGAACTTCGGCTCAGGTGCAAAATGAACATGATGGCTTTGATCCAGGTTGTGTGTGCGCCCCCTACAAACTTAATTCTTTTAACATCGGAGATAATTGCCAGCTGAGGTTATTCAGAACTTTTGAAACTGTCAATCATGCTAAAGTCTTGTGGCACCCAAAGTTGAAACCAAGAGGGCTATTTGGTGGATGATTTAACATCAGAAGCCTAAAGAGCAATCAGTGAATCCATCTCTTGTCAGATTCCAACACAGACTTCCTTTGTCTAACAGAGACGTGGATGAAACTGTCTACTCCTGTGTGTGTTCATCAGTTCTAGGTTATCAGGGTTTTAGGTGAGATAGACCTGAGATAGGGGGAGGGGCTACTGAACGATGACATTAAATGTAAACATATGGATCAAAAACCAAACACTACTTTAGAATTTACAATATAACAATAACAATTATTCTACAGTTGAAACCAGACGTTTGCACCACTACAGGAGACTGAGGCTAGACCCTCTCTGGAACACAAGAGACTGAAGCATTGACCTTCTGGAACACAGGAGATTTCAGCTACTTTCAACTTTTATTCTGCTTCTGTCAGATTAACTCCAGCTACTTTCAACTTTTATTCTGCTTCTGTCAGATTAACTCCAGCTACTTTCAACTTTTATTCTGTTTCTGTCAGATTAACTTCAGCTACTTTCAACTTTTATTCTGCTTCTGTCAGATTAACTCCAGCTACTTTCAACTTTTATTCTGTTTCTGTCAGATTAACTTCAGCTACTTTCAAC
>NW_013953636.1:46300-47518 GCF_001266775.1 Austrofundulus limnaeus
ACTTTTAGCTTCTTTAAGCAGAATAAGCGTTCACATTGTATTTTGAGAGGAAATACAGTATGTATATTTTTATTTTTGAATAAGTTTATGTACCCCGGGACCACACACTGCTGAAATATCGCGAGACTTCCCCAGCTGTTTGGTGTGTGTGTGTTTTTGGACTGGTGCAGGTCGGTCAACACGTGGGGAGGAGAGCTTGACTTTGTAGAGGAATTCTGTGGAAGAACTTGCACTCTTGTGTCGGTCCGAACCGAAGGATCCAGAACCGTGTGAGTAGAACCTCCTCATATGACTGCGTTAGCCCGGCTTCTTGTTTCCCCTTCACTTTGTTGAAATTCGCATAAAGCGTGCACACTACCTTTGCAATTAATTGACATTTCCGTGCGCGTGAGCAGGTTAGCTGTTCATGTTGAAGCGAGCTGGGAGCAGTGTGTTGTGTCATTGAAACAGAAGTGGCTCAGACACATTGGTCCGGTTTGTAGCAGTCCTTCAGTCCGTGTCTGACTCTGCTGTGTGTCTGAATGAAGCCTTTATGTCTCCTGTGTGATCTGTAAGCTAACAACCTTTGAACATATCTATAACATGAAGGTTTAATTTTATTTTAAACCTCTGCTGGTTGCTGGCAGCTCGGTGCCGTGTTAGCTTCGAGGCTAGCATGCTAACAGTCAGGTCTGAGGCCCGTACGGGACAGAAGACGTCCTTTAACCCGACCCGACACACGTGTCCGCCGTCATGTTGTGGCCTAGCTCGTCTGTGGACTACTGGGAGGAAATGTGACCATGTTTTGAATGTATGTCCTCCTTAGATATGGACTTTATCTTTCGGGTGTTCCAGTTCTGTACACTGTAAGTTACTGAGTCGTCCTGGTTTTCCTCCAGGTTCTCTTACTGAGAGCGCCTTCCGGCGACAGTGAGTGCAGTTGTGTTTGATTACTGGGACATAAGTGACCTACAGTCATGTAGACAGACCTACAGTCATGTAGACAGACCTACAGTCATGTAGACAGACCTACAGTCATGTAGACAGACCTACAGTGATGTAGACAGACAGACCTACAGTGATGTAGACAGACTTACAGTGATGTAGGTAGACAGACCTACAGTGATGTAGACAGACAGACCTACAGTGATGTAGACAGACAGACCTACAGTGATGTAGACAGACAGACCTACAGTGATGTAGACAGACAGACCTACAGCGATGTAGACAGACAGACCT
>NW_013953636.1:48518-61039 GCF_001266775.1 Austrofundulus limnaeus
TGTATAATGGTAAGGGAAACACTGTAGTATAAACAGGGGTAGACATAAGGTTATTTTTCAGGTTGTCCAGGGGACAACCTGTTGACAAAACCTGGTGGTCTTGCAAGAACATTTTGGTTGTCCAAAAGAATCTCAAGAAAAAATGTAATTTAACAAGTACAGTATAGTATATTGTTCTGTAGACAAAGTTTATAATATATAATTATTCTCAGTCAGTCAGGTATCTGTGTGAATAAAACTTCCTCATTCTCTTCTTTGAAACAGAGCATTTAAGGCTCAGGGAGTAAAGCAGCAAAAATGTTGCTAATAAAATCTAGAGGTTACCCAACATTCATAAACTTTTTTTTGCTCATAGGTCAAACATTTTCACTTAAAAAGGAGTATACTGTGTACATGACCTTATTAAAAGTTACAGTTTAGTGTTCTGTTCGGCTTTACCAAGTTTTTTTCTCCATTTCATTTTTACCAGTGACGGACACCCGCGGCAGAGAACTTTAATGAAGGTCTTTTTTCTTGGACCAGGAGTCAGGATCTGGTTGTCCGAAATGAAAATAGGTTGTCTCAGACAACCTAAACTATGGTTATGTCTACTCCTGATAAATGCTATGATGTGGAACACTTCAGCCTGAAGTAAACAGCCTGTTAGTTGTTAATCTCATCAGCATCCTGTACAAAAAAAAATCACCCAGAAGTCATGAGCATTCAAAATCGAGACATTTGTATTTTCCTTCTGATTTTTCTGTGTCGTGTTCCTTGACTAATACAAGTCCATGTTTGTGCCTGCTTAAATTTCAGGTTGTGATTGCTGGTGCCTGGAGGAAATGCATCTGAGATTTCGCTCTGTTGTTCCCTACACTTTGCCTGGAGTCCTTGCACTGATCGGCTGGTGGTGGTACACCTCCCGGAAGAAAGAACGGTTCATCAGCCAGGTGGTCTCTGAGGGGCCTCCATCTGCTGAGAGCAATAAAACTATTCAAACCGAGGACAGAAATGGATTGGTTGAGAAAGACAATGGCTTGTCCCCACTTGAAGAGGACATGCCAAACCGCAGACCCCAGAAACTCAGCAACAAAGGAACTGAACAGGAACTTATTTCTCAGATCCACATCCAGGACACTGAAGCATCACCTTCATCAGCAAAACTCTGTGAAGATGCTTCTAATTTTAGTGTCAGAAACCAAGGAGAGGAAGTCAATAAATCCTCAAACTTTGCTTTACTATCATCTAACAAAGAGGATATGTCAGAAGATTTACGGGAAAACCCTAAAGACCCAGATAAAGGCTCATCCCTTGTCCCGATCAGACAGCTGGAGGAACACCTTGACAAAGATTCAGCAAATGCTTCTGAAGCTCTAGAGGTCAAACAGTCCAGCCATTCTACCAAAGCTATTATCTCCTCATCTACAGCAGCACACCTTTCTGATGCAGAGAGACCAGAACCAGAGGGAGAAGTAGCAACACATCAAAATACTGCTCAAACACAAGAAGAGATGGCTGTCACCACAACCAAAGAGTGTAGGGTTGTTCAGTCAGAGGCAGACTCTCTGGAGTCTCCTTTGTCAGCGGATTTACACAAACGCATACTCACCAGTACCCCTACAGCTCTCACTTTCCCTGTCCAGGACTCCAGCACCCCATGGCAGACCTCGGAGGATATCCAAATAGAGAGGAGCACCCCAGAAGAGCATAATCTGGAGCTTCTGGCAGCTGGACTTATAACCGAGGTCATCTCGGCAGCCACCCAAGAAGTCCTTGGTGTCACCAGTTGCAAGGTCACACAGAAAAACCAAGTCAGCACCAGTAGCTGTGTACTACTGGCCAGTGAAAAGCCATGCTCACACGAGGAGCCAATACAGCAGCACAGCTGGCACCTGAGAGACTGTGGAGAGGTGGCAGAGAGACCAGGAGTGTCCAAGAGTAGCTCTATAGCTGCAGCCGAGCTCACCGACAGAGTTCAGGAAACTAATGGTGCACAGAGCAGCTCCAGGCCAACACAAGTGACAACAGTGCTGACCACAAAGCGAAGACGCAACGAAGACTCAGTCTGCAGCACCTGCCCCTCTGAGGACGGTGTCAGCAGTGAGGGCCTGCAGAGCATCGTGTCTGAAAGCCAGGCTGATCTGGCCCAGGTCTCAGACTTGTCTCCAAGAGAAGCAGTGCAGCTGGAGTCACTGGTGGAGACCATGACTAAAGCAGCTGAGGAGGACTCTGTGTGTGTTCTAAGGAGACCAAATGGGATTGGCTCCAGGGATGGAGCTCACCAGACATGTGAGGTGGACACAGACCAGTCCGGAGGTGAGACATTTATTTATCTGTAGAATGTGTTCAGGGTTTTCCCTACCATAATCCAAGGGAAAAAAAACATGTCCTGTGAACAGACCTCCCAACCCCCCCCCCCCCATTCACCAACCACTGGCATTAGTAACGCTTTCACCAAAATTGTTGCTAACATGAACAAATAAATCACACACATCTGTGCTGAGCAGTAAGTCCTTTCTGCTTGACAGAAATAATGTAGACTTCACACAGTCAGGCTGTATTACAGCACTTTTAGATTTAAATTTTACAGTCCAGCATTTACCCTACTAGGGCTGGGCGATATGGCAAAAAAAAAGATCACGATTAATTTTTTCATATCGTCCGATCTCGATTAATATCACAATTATTTTGTTAATCTAAAAAGTGACTGAAAAATACTTTGTAATTTAACAAATAAATAGCTACAGAAAAAAAATAATGTCTGTTATTTCACTTTCACTAATGTAACAAATAGCTGTGGTTCAGTAGAACATGAAATTATTTTTGCAAGGTGTTTAAAATGATTTACTAAGAAAAAAAACATTTATGTTTAAATCATAGATTCTCACATTAATAAAGTTATCCTTTTGCAAAATTAAAGTTTTAGAATTGAATTTCACATTAAATATGCCATAAAGAAACATAAACCCTACAAAAAAACAACAATTTGTGCACACTTGCCTATTGAATATGATCTAAGCTCATTAATTTCGTTATGGAAGGAACCCCAGCCCTGTTTACAGAGCTTTATCAAACAATAAACAACGCTGTTTCATTTTTTCTGAAAGAATATCTGATTCTGCAGACAACATGTTGGATTAACTCCCAGCTTCTGAGTGTTCAGGAGTTTGCAGCGTATCTCAGCTGTTGTTTGTGATGAGACTCAGACAGGAAGTGGTCTCCACGTCTCGTCCAGCCCATCGTGTGCCGATAAAACTTACAGAAAAGTTCTTCTCCAGATAAATGAAGAACTGCTGGGACATTGTTCTGTCCTAAACGTTACCCTAAGACTGCTTCGTATTTTTGAAGGACACTTTTGTTTTAACGAAGCACGCATCGCAGCTCACTTTTCTTTTTTTCCTCTCTCTCCCTCTTATGTCGGGAGAGGAGCTCAGAGCTCACCCTGCGTGCCTGTTAGCAGGTAACACAGGTACAGGAAGCAACAGCAGCCAAAATACCTCAGAAACTCACCCAAATATGCGAACTCTGAGATTCAGTGTTTTATACTGGATTACTTTGGTTAATTCTTTGATTCCGTCTGCGTTTACTTAGTAACTTATAAACAGAAGTGGAGCAGGAGGAGGTGGATTCTGATTGGCTGTTGTTGCGCACATTTCCTCCATGTTTGATCGAGGAAGAGGCTCACAGCTGATCACGGTGATCGACCTGAAATTTTTTCTCCATCAATAATCAAGATCAAATAATCGCCCAGCCCTATCCCCTGCTGTAAAAAGGGTTATCAAGCGATGGCCGGCTGTGGCAGAGTGGTAAAGGTAGGGCCGGAATCGCAGAATTCACCAAACAAAATGGAATCCAGTGTAAAACACAGAATCTCACAGTTTGTTTATTTGGGCGAGTTTCTGAGGTGTTTTGGCCGCTGCTGCTCCCTGTACCTGTCGTTACCTGCTAACAGGCATGCAGGGTGAGCTCTGAGCTCCCCTCCCGACACAGGGAAAAAAGGAGGTCAAATACAGAGCACAGATTTCATCCCTGCATGGGAACATGCATTGATGACAAATTAAACACTTTTACCTTTTAAGAAGCTCCTCAACACAAAGAAGCGAGATGGGAGTCCGGTTGGAAGTTTATCCAACAATTTTTTGTCATGTGTGCAGAATCAGATATTCCTTTAGAAGAAATGAAACCATTTTTTTGTCCGTTTTTTTTTTTAAATAAAGCTCTGTAAACAGTGTGTGAGTGTGTCCATTACAGAAGTAAATAAGCTTAGATCCTATTCAGTTGGCAAGTGTGCACAAATTGTTGCTGTTTTTGTAGGTTTTATGTTTCTTTATGACATATTTAATGTTAAGTTAAATTCTGAAACATTTTTATTTTACAAAACATAGATTCTGATAAGATTCTGTTTTACACATAATGTTTTTTCTTAGTAAATTCTTTTAAACACCTTTTAAAAAAACTGAATGTTCTACTGAACCATAGCTATTTGTTATATTAGTGAAAGTGAAATAACAGACATTGTTTTTTATTTCTGTGGCTGTTTATTTCTTTATTGTTCAGTCACTTTATAATTACACAGCTTTTAGGTTAATAAAATTGGTTACAATGAAAATGTGCAATTCGGGTAAAAAAAAATGGAAAAAGTGGGATTTAGAAAATAAAAACGGAATTTGGAAAAAATAAAACTGTTTTTTTCTATGGTTAAGGGAGTCGTCCTCTAATCAGAGAGTTGACCGTTCTATTCCCTGCTATAGTCCCGTGTTGAAGTATCTGTGAGCAAGACACTGAACCCCCACTGCCTCTGATGTGTGTCCCATCAGTGTATGAATTTGATTTAAAGATTGATTTACCTGTACTGTATTTGTAGTGAGATCTAGTCCTGTGTGAATGAGTAAATGAGGGCACAGATTGTAGAGCAGGGATGGGCATTCCTGGTCCTCGAGAGCCACTATCCTGCATGTTTTAGAGGTTTCTCTGCTCTATGCGTCTGATTTGAATAAATGTATGATTACCAAGCTTCTGCAGAACTTAAAAGGGAGTCTAATCACTGGAGCAGGTATACTGGAGCAGGGAAACAAGTCAAACATGCAGGACAGCAGCCCTTAAGGACCAGGATTTGCCCATGATCCCTGTTGTGGAGTAAAGCACTTTGAATATCCTGGTTGGATAGAAAGGTGCTATATGATGGATGGACGTTTGAAATGAGCCTCAGATATTCAAGTTTCAAGATAATCTAAATGCATAGTTTAATATTTGCATTACAGCCCTCTGGATGGTAATCTGATCATAAGGTGCCTAAAGATTCCCACCTGTATTCTGTGCATCATTTAGTTCAGGCCTTCTTTTTTCTCATTGATAATCTGGAGTCAGCATGGTGTCTTTAAACCTAAACTGAGGCGATGAGTGTGTGAACCATTCTATTTATAAATACTTTAAAAATGAAGACTTTGTCATTTGGATTGAGTGAAATTACTTTGTTTTTTTGTAAAAGAAGTAAGATGATTTTCTGTCGCAGTAGTTGTTCAGGAATAAGCAACCTGACATCTGGTGCTGGTTCTTTCCATGTCCAGGTTCTGATGTTAACAGTATGGACTCAGTGGACAGTGGGTGCACAATGAGTGCCAGTGAGCACCAGGCTAACTGCGCTACCTCATCCAACTCTGAACTCGTCATCTGGGAGATTGAGGTGCCAAAGGTGAGTTAGAACATCTGAGATGATTTAAATCATTGTCTTCATTCACCCTCTATCACTCAAATATAATGATGGATGCTGATGAATGGTGTTTTTAATCTTTGACAATATAGTTTGGCAGTAAATGCTTGTTGGAAATAAGATATTCAATTCTATTCTGAATTTGACAGGGAGCCAGTGGAGAGAAGCTAAAACTGGAGAAATATAAACTCTCCTTCCAACTGTCATTAAAAATCTAGCAGCAGCATTTTGGATTAACTGAAGACTTCTTAAAGAGTTTTTTGGCTGCCCAGATAATAAAGAATTACAGTAATCTAGCCTAGACATGATAAATGCATGAATCAGTTTTTCTGCATCATTTTTGGACAAGATGTTTCTAATTTTAGTGATATTACGCAGGTGGAAGAAGGCAGTCCTGGTAATATTTTTAATGTGGGGGTTAAAAGACATCTGATCAAAAATAACACCAAGGTTCTTTATTTTAGAACCAGAGGCCAGATTAATGCCATCCAGAGAAGGTGAAAGGTTGTAAAGCAGATCCCTAAGATGTTCAAAAACTATGACCTCTGTCTTGTCTGAGTTTAGAAGCAGAAAATTAAGAGTCATCCATGTTTTTATGTTAAGATATGCTTGTAGTTTAAGTAACTGGTTGGATTCATCAGGTTTGATAGATAAATATAATTGAGTATCATCAGCATAACAGTGTAAATTATCCTGTGCTGTTTAATAACTTTACCTAAAGGAAGTATTTATAAAGTAAAGAGGATTGGTCCAAGCGCTGAACCCTGAGGAACTCCATGACTAATTCTGGTGTAAGAAGAAGATTCATTATTAACATTAACAAACTGAAATCTATCAGTTAAATAAGACTCAAACCATTTTAGAGATGTTCCTGTAATCCCAATATCAAGTTCAAGTCTACGTAATAAAATATTGTGATCAGTTGTATCAAATGCAGCACTGAGATCTAACAGGACAAGAATGGACACAAGTCCACTGTCTGAGACAATGAGAATATTATTAGTAACTTTCACCAGTGCTGTTTCTGTGCTATGATGAGCTCTAAACCCTGAAACTCCTCATATAGATTATTTCTATCCAATTGTTCACGTAGTTGATTTGCAACTATTTTTTCAAGAATGTTTTAGATGAATGGGAGATTAGATATAGGTCTATATTTGGCCAGAACTCCTGAATCAAGATCAGGTTTCTTAAGTAAAAGTTTAATTACAGCAACCTTAAAGCTCTGCGACACATAACCATTTATTAAAGATAAATTAAGTGCATCTAAAATATAAATATTAATTAAGGGAAATGCTTCTTTGAACAGTCTGGTTGGGATGGGATCTAGCAGACATGTTGATGGTTTGGATGAAGCTATTATTTTAGATAATTCAGCCCCGCCTGTATAATGGTAGGGGAAACACCGTCTCTGATTAGACTCTACAGAATGATTTATTCAGATTAACACTGTAGAGCTGTAGTACAGATTGTGTGATTAGGCTCTGATTGTGATGTAAATTCTTTGAGTAGTTGGGTTGCATAGAAAGGTACTGTATATGTACAGTATATTTACTGTTTGTTTTCCATTTTGGGAAGCTTTATAAATTCTAAACTATACACTTCATACTCTGTGGTTTTGATTTGATAAAGCTCCCCAGATTAGAAACAAAACGTCTTCAGCTCCACAGTAGAAGTCTAGTTGTCAAATATATTGTTTTACCAAGATTAAAGATCGTCATATTTTTAGTGCCCCATGAGTGGCCAAATATTTGGCTTTATTTAACAAAACATCTTTGAACATTCACATTATCAAAGTGAAAATGTTCTAATCTAATAGAAATCAGTATTGCAGAGAAAACCAGAAGAATTCTGCCTGTATTTGTAGTTATAAGAAATTATGATGATTCACTCTTAGCCTTATACAAACCTATTTTTTTCCATGTTCTTCAGTAGATATTTTTCACATAAAAATATTAGGCGTTTTGCATGTATTGCATCAATAAGGAAAGCCTTGATATCCCTAGTAATTTTTATTTTAATTAAGGAAAATGGTGCTAACCTATTAGCATTTAGCTGTTTCCAGAATTTTGTTGTTGACATGTTTCCTACGGAGGTATTAATAAGCTGCTAATGATCCACATAAAGGTTTTTATAACGTCAATGCTCAAACATTCTCTGTCGATAACAAACTAGCTTATTATTGGCCCTTAATGTGGATCTGTTAACACCCCAGGTGTTCACCGATAGTTTTGATTTTCAGCACTTGTGAGTAACCAGTCTGACAGACCGAGACAAGACTCTATCCTCCTAGCAGGTTAAATATTTATAAATATTTTATACTTTAACCGCACAACAAAGTTTTTCCTAATGAGTAATGTAATTACCTGCTATATCTGAATGAGGCTGTGCTGAATATATGGACTTACTTTACAGCATCTTGTTGGACGTCTGATTGGGAGACAGGGCAGGTATGTGAGTTTCCTGAAGCAGAGCTCTGGTGCAAAGATCTACATCTCCACTTTGCCTTACACACAGGAGTTCCAGATCTGTCATATTGAGGGTGAGTCTGTAAAGTGGCATTTCATGCGTTTTAAGGGTTTTTTAAACTATTTCTCATCATTACAAGTGAAACTAATATTATCTTTATTGTATTTGTGTGTTTGACCCTCTGTGCAGGAGTGCAGCAGCAGGTGGACAAAGCTCTGTCACTTATTGGAAAGAAGTTTAAAGACCTGGACTTGACCAACCTGTACGCCCCACCACCACCCCCACTCACTCTGCCGTCACTTCCCATAACTTCCTGGGTAAGAATGAGCTTGGTTTACAGGTCAAAGGTCAACACGCACACTGTTTTCAGAACGTTGCTTTGTTATAGAAGAAATAAGAATCACAGCTGAAGTCGAGTGACTAACGACCGGCTCAGCCCAATATAAAGTGTGTTGCAGCAGTCTAAAGTTGTGATAAAATCATGGATCAAAACAATGCTGCGAAAGAAATGGCTTGACCACAGCCAGCTGTCTCAAGTGCTAAAAGCCAGACTTGATCACAAGGTTTTGTTCGAATGTTGTCTTTCACACATTTATACATTGATTTTGCAGTTGGGTTGTTAAATTCAAAAGGCGATAATTGAAAAATAAATCACAGGTACCTCTGCTCAGTACAAAATAACTTCTTAATGTGCATGATTGATAGAAATCTGCCTTTGCAGTTGTTCTCTTATAGTAATTTGCTGCTATTATCAATATATGTGCAGACAGAAGATGGTGATTGTGAGGGTAAAACTGAGTAGTGTTGGGGTAGAGCTGGGCGGTATGACCTCAAATTCATATCACGGTATAAATTGAACCCCTTCACTGTAACAGTATATATCGCGGTAGAAAATTATCGTAAAAAGTAAAGATAATGTAATTTTTAGACCTTTTTTTGCAGAAAACTGTAATCTTAATTAAACCCAACATTTTTGCTTTAATATCTGCCTGCCAAACAATGAGCTTTCTACCTGCTGAACTTCTCAGCTGCTGCTCTGCTGCGCGCTCATCTTCATCATCAGAGCAGAAGCCGAATTTACATTAGCAAGATGGATTTATGACTGAACGAATGTCCGCATCTTTTCTTTTTTTTTAATCTCTGTGAGTAACACTACATAAACTTTTTCTCCGACATTTGGGTGTGAAAAACTACGGTTGTTAAAGCTTCGCTCTGCGCGACGTGCAGCGAGAGGAGGGAGGAAATGATTCCGCGACACGACGTAACTTTTCTGTAGCGGGAGGGGGAAATTTTGAGGATTTTTCCTCTCAATACGTGTTTTAAAACCCTACAATTTCTTCATTATATTTCGAACTCCTGCTCAGTTGTCTCTGCATTCACAGCCCTGTTCACACAGGTGCGATGATGTAATGACGATAGGATGGTAGAGTATAAATTTCTACCATAGGCCAACTTAATACCGTTTCTACCGTCTACTGCATATACCCCACAGCCCAATGTTGGGGTGATGACCCAGAGTTGGACCATTTGTTCACATGTTTGACAAAGGTTTTAATGCAAGTTTAAAAAAACAGATGGACATACAAATTCATTATTTTTATCAGTGATTCCCAACCAGGGGTACACAAGCATATTCCAGGGGGTACGTGGGAAAATGTCCCAGTTGTGTAAAAAATTAAAAAAAATAGAACTGGGATATGTAGGGCTCTATGATTTCTGCAATGCAGAAAATGAAGACAGAATCACGGAACTGACATAAATTTGAAAAAAAAATTAGAATCTCACAGAATTTGCTTATTTGGTCGAGTTTCTGATGTATTTTGGACGCTGCTGTTTCCTGCACCTTCCATTACCTGGTTTATTTATTTATTTACTTATTCACTTTCAAGGCTACGGTTTTATCTTTGTTTAATGTGAGTTGTAAAGAATAAAATGCCTGAGAATTATATGTTCCAGGGAGTTTAAAAATAATTTTTATTTAATAATCAGTTGTTGTATAGTTTTGGAGAATCATCATTACGTTTGACAGAGGGGGTACTAGTGATATGACAAAAGGGCTCGGGGGTACACAAGTCTAAAAAGGTTGTGAACCACTGATTTAGAGGATGGGTGTGTGACATCAGGGTTTTTGGGTCACAAGTCGTCATGCAGATGACTTGTTGCTGATAGCACCGTAGAAAGGGTGCACGATCTATGTTCTACCAAACATTTGAGTTCCTCTGTGTTTACAGTAATTATGGTAATAAACTCGTGCGCAAAGTTTATATTTCCAGGCTCAAAGTAGATGGAAGCACCTGTTGTGCAACACTGCAGCTTCACACACACACACACACACACTCACACACTCACACTCGTTCTTTGCATGACAAACATATTTTATTCCTATTCTTACTTAGGATTTTTTTTCTCACTCACATTATATTAAAATTGTTATTTTTATGACTTTAGAAATCATTTCTGATCACGGGGATCAAACAAACCTGTCCTTCACGCATGCAGGAAGTAATTAGCATCTGTTTAACATATGTTAATGAAGGCGTGTCAGGGGTGGTGTCTCAAGTGCGCTCAGTTCCACGTTGTTTGTGATGTATAAAAGAAATGTGTGTGGATTCAGGCACGGTTTGATACATCTGGATTTATTTTGTGCGTACTGCGTTTTCTGGCTTTGACCGTACGTCAGGTTTCAGTAAGAAATCCACCAAGTCTTTGTACATGAGGCCCCAGGTCCAGTAAATGGCTCAAGAGGTTATCCCTACAGTTGCAGCTTGAAGTCATGTTGGTATTAAAACAGTATTAAAAAGTATTCTATTTAACTCAATAATTTCTGTATGTGCCCTGTACCTGTAAAATGTTTTCTGTTTCACTCTGCCCTTCTGACACAAAGAAGGAAAGGTGCTGCAGGAGGTGAAGCAAGAAGAAAGCTGGCTCACAGAGCAGAAAATGTCACAATGTTTCTTATTTATTTATGTTTAATTATATTATTTGTTTGTTTTGTGACTGTTTAAAGCACAAACGGAAATTCAAACTACAAATCTGATGAATTGCACAGCCCTAGTTTAAAGCTTGGTCATGTGGCCATGTCTTCTTCAGCTCCTGCTTCCCAGTGGAGTTACGGTGGAAGTGATCGTGGTTAACATTGTGTCAGCTGGACACATCTTCGTCCAGCAGCACACCCACCCCACCTACCATGCTCTCCGAAGTCTGGACCAGCAGATGTTCCTGTGCTACTCCCAGCCGGGTACCCCCGCCTTGCCCTCACCTGCAGAAGGTATCTTTTCTGTTTTAAGTTTTGATTTCTGAATGAGTCAGATGTGGTCTGAATGAAAGGCTAGTTTCACAAGAGTCACTTCAAACTGCAGAAACCCTTTCACTTCTTAAAATCCTGCTTTTCACACTGCAGGAACTTTGATATTTCACTCTTCCCTCAGCAGCTTTTAGAGCTTCATTTGTTTTCTTGTTTAAGATCAGCTTTTTAAAATTTCATTATAACCCATTAGTAATATTAGCGTGTGATGGGTTCATTAGATGTAAATCTACATTAGATTACATAAACAGGAGGGCTGCAACAATGAATCGATAAAATCAATAAAAATCGATAATTAAAAGCGTTGGTAAGGAAGTTCATTATCGATTTGTTGTGTCGCGGAGCCGTTTACATCACCCGCAGAGCGTCGTCAATGCTGGCTGACCTAAATAAAGTTTAGGAAGGAAACAAACTCTACCTGTAAAGATCCGCCCAATTCATTGGCACCAGTTTTGTTTGATTTGGGTAATGGGGGGTGGGGGGCTGGTTGATCTCTGATGACATCTAGAAACTTTTATTAATATCTTAAAAACGAAAGCAACACAAACAAATAATTTTGTTGCACAAACTAGCACAAATGTAGTACAAACGTTTGACACCAATTTTGTTAGATTTGAACAAAGTGGGGGGGGGGGGGGCAACTTCACTCAGGTCTCTAACCTACAGTCATGAAAAAATTAGGACGCCCTGTTTTTTCACATGACTATTTCTTTTTGTCACCTCCAGGTGTCAACATTTCAATTATTTCTAAACACAAAGATTTTAGAAGAACTGCTATTGGATTCATACGGAGCCCGCGAGGGGACATGGGAGGAAAAAAATGTTTCCTGACTTTCTTTCTCAGGATCCCGAGAAAGTAAGTCAGGGTCAGTTCAGTTTCTCAGGATCCTGAGAAACTTTCTCAGGATCCCGAGAAACTTTCTCAGGATCCCAAGAAAGTAAGTCAGGGTCCCGTGAAAGAAAGTCAGGGTCCCGAGAAACTTTCTCAGGATCCCGAGAAACTTTCTCAGGATCCCAAGAAAGTAAGTCAGGGTCCCGTGAAAGAAAGTCAGGGTCCCG
>NW_013953636.1:62039-64957 GCF_001266775.1 Austrofundulus limnaeus
TCTCAGGATCCCGAGAAACTTTCTCAGGATCCCGAGAAACTTTCTCAGGATCCCGAGAAACTTTCTCAGGATCCCGAGAAACTTTCTCAGGATCCCGAGAAACTTTCTCAGGATCCCGTGAAAGAAAGTCAGGGTCCCGTGAAAGAAAGTCAGGATCCCGAGAAAGTAAGTCAGGGTCCCGTGAAAGAAAGTCAGGATCCCGAGAAACTTTCTCAGGATCCCGAGAAAGTAAGTCAGGATCCCGAGAAAGTAAGTCAGGATCCATTTTTATTTACTTTTTCTCCCATGTCCCCTCGCAGGCTCCGTAGACATCACTGCTTTTACTCATAAATTTGTTTTTAGATATTGAAAACAAATTGTTACATCTCTGAATTTTAGACTTAATCTGAAAAAACTTGTTTATTAAAAACATGTAGAATTGGTTCTAACAGTAGAACAGGTGAAGGAGTGTGGTTGAATTACATGTAAGCAGGGAGCTGACCACAGTGACATCCTTAATGTTTTATTTCAGAGGTTTTAGGTGAACTGTGAAGATAAATGAATTCAGTTTAAAGTGTGGGAGCTGAACCTGAACACTGCTGACCTTTGACCCCACTGACCTTACAGCTGTTCTTTGAATGTCTGAATTTAAATGAAGTAAAACGGTTCTTAAAGAGATATTCTGACCTTTTTGAATTGGGTTTCTGTAGAAAATATAAAACGTGGTCTCGGTTTGAGATTTGAATCAGTCTTACACAAAAATGTTTTGCAAACATGTTTTACTTGTTTCTCTGCTCCGACACCTGATTTGAATGAACGGATGATTATCAGCGTGCAGAACTTGAAGAGGTAATTCACTGACTGAATCAGGTGTACTGGAGCAGGGAAAAGGTAAAACATGCAGGGTTGCAGCCCTCGAGGATCAGGATTGACTATCCCTGCTGTACAACAATCTATCTGCAGAAGGTAAGATGATGATTACTCTGAGGTTCACACAGAACCTCACTCCCAATGAGCAGAATATCACTTTTCTGTCAGTTCTAACCCTCAGAGAGGCCAGAGAACACCAGAGATCGGTGCTTTAATGCTCTGTGGTGTCGGCTTGTTTTCCAGTGAACACTTTGAGTTGGTAGATTAAATTCTGTCAGTGTGGTGTCTGAGTTGTTCCTGGTGTTTCCTCCTCCAGTCGGTGTGATCTGTGCAGCTCCAGCTGTGGAAGGAGCCTGGTGGAGAGCTCAGGTCATTACCTTCTACAAAGACACGGATGAAGTGGAGATCAGATACGTTGATTATGGAGGCTACGACAGGGTGAAGATGGACTCGCTGCGGCAGATCAGGTGAGTCGCAGACTTTACCTGAGAGGACGACCAGGGTTGGCAGTTTGATTCCAGGAAGACGTTGAGCCCTGTGTTTAAATGAAAATGTCATCTACAAGTATGAGCTGATCTGCTTGAGTTGTTAGTGCTGTGGTAACGTGCTCAGAAAGAGCTCCATGTTTGGAACATAGATGTACACAAACGTCTCTGAGCTGAACAGATGATGAGCAGTGAGGATTTGTTAAATCTGACTCAGCTGTGTGAGTGTTCTCATTTTATTCCCTTATGTTACATTTTTTGTGGTCAGGTCTGATTTCGTGACACTACCATTTCAAGGAGCAGAGGTCCTGCTGGACAACATCACCCCTCTCCCAGGTACAACAGGAATGTTCTTTAAAGCTTCACCAGTCCCTCAATCACACGGAAGACCATTGCATTCACCTATTAAAAAATATTTGACCCCTGATCTCATAATTACGAGATCTTATCTCATAATTATCTTTTCTCATAATTATGAGATCCTGATCCCTAATTTTTTTATTAGGTGAATGCAATGCTGCTCCGTACAATCAGTCCTCATTGAGGAAAGGAATTTTTAGACATTTTCACTTTAGAGACATTTTTGTCTACTTTAGCATCTGGTTTCAGTTTTTAAAAACCCTCTCATCTTTTTGCCAAATTACAATCAGTGCCTGAAATTCACTTTTGAATTTCGGGGGAAAATCCACACTTGCATGTTTCAGAGTGGCGGGGGATTTTATACATTTTGAGATGGAATTATAATTTATGAGCGCGACTACAGGTTTTATGTTGTGCTTGTCAACATAAGTCAGATGAACATGCTCCTTCTCCTGCCTTACTAGCTGTTATTTTAGCTGCTCTCTCTCATCTCGTTTGAGAGGCTCCTTCAGAACACAGAACGAATAAATGGATGACATGTCTTTTTTTTTTCCCAGGGGAGGATCGATTCACAGCAGAAGCTACATCAGCGTTGGAGGAAATGACCAGAGGTGTTCCTTTGCTAGCACAGGTGAGACCAGCTTTACCCCTGCAGCTCTGCAGAACGCTTCAGTCCGTCAAAGCTGACTGCTCTTGTGTTTTCTCTCAGGTCTCAAACTACGATAACAACACGGGTCTTCCACTCATCCATTTATGGAACATGGTTGGAGAAGAGGTATGATACCCAGATTTACTTAGATTATGTACTGTAAAAAAACGTTTTCAGGGCTTAAAAAAAAGAGGTAAAAACATCCTCAGGTGAATGACAAACACTGTCATCATTTTAAACCAGGTGTGAAACCTAAAGCTACTTTTCTGCTTCCAAATTAAAAATCTTACAGGTGATTACAGATTATAACAGGTAACAGGTTCTGGTCCAGAGCAGAAGTATTAAAGGGGCAATATTATGTGTTTCTCGGGCATACATTTAAATACTATACCATAATAAAGTATCTATGTCACCTTAAGTTGTTATTAAAATGCTGTTTTTGTGTTTAAATAGAAAATAAACTTATCTTCTCATCACTTCCTCTTCTAAACGCCTTGAAATTGGCCTCTGTCTCTTTAAAGGGATCCACGATTATTTGTAACATTAGACTTTATTTGATAAACATTTATTTTAAC
>NW_013953636.1:65057-67422 GCF_001266775.1 Austrofundulus limnaeus
CACCGAGGACCTATCCACGTCATCATTTACCCAGAATGCTTTGTGTGTATATATTTTTAAACCTTTAGTTTAAAAATGATAAAAACTAAACAACCTACAGTATTTTTACTGTCTTTATTTTACAGTGAAAATAAATGTTTATTAAATAAAGTCTATGTTAAAACTAATCGGGGATCCCTTTAATACCACTGAAGGAGATCGGGTCTACAGAAACATCAGTCAGAGGAGTACAGCTACTTACCAAAATCTACAGAAGTTTTATAAACTTGACTGGCTCTGATGTTCCTCCTGCTACATTTGAATCTCCAGGACCAGCTTAAGATATCTGTCACAGCTGATGAGTCAGCAGTTTACTTTTCAAGGGTTCCAACGCTGCAGATGAGTGATGAGTGAAAGCTTACAGCAGCCCCTCGTCTCATCATTTACAGGCCTGTTGAGGAGGAGGAGACAGAAAGTGTCCTGCTCTGTCTTTCAGTGTTTGTCCTGTTCTTGCAGGTGATTTCAGTGAACCGGACCCTGGCAGAGAGGAACCTGGCTGTTTGGGTTGATGGATTCTGAATTCCTGGTGTCGTCTCATCCTCACACACCCATCCTCCTAAATTATTCTCATTTGGTCAACAGTCAGAGGAACCAGAACCCACCAGGCACTGGTGGATCTGAGAAGACCCACCCCCCCTCAGCTGTGTTCCCCTCCCCCCACTTTGATTTTTGTCTTTTTCTTTTTTGTTTTCAACAAACTATAAACTTGATTTCAGGCATAATCTACAGGGACGCAGCACTACTTCTACTAAACCAAGCTTTTGATCATGTCACACGAAGTTAGAGAAAGAAAAAAAGATCATTTTTAAAACAAAGTAAACTGTAATAAAATAAAAGGATCATTTGAAGTGTTTTAGCCCACATTCTTCTTTCATGTGTGATCACAGTGGATTATCAAGCTGCAGGTGCAGTCCTGGTCCTGGTCCATTTCTGAGTAAAGTCAGTGTGTGTGGGGGAGATGATGGCCTTTCTGTGAACTTGTCTGTCCAAAGACAGAGGAGTGGTGCACCTCAGAGGGACCAGTGCTCACAGGTCGCCCTGTGTCTGACTGAAAAAGATGATTCTGTAATGCTTGACTGAAACCCAGGAACATAACGGTTCACTGTTGGCACATCTTCAGTCCTTCAAACGTAGAACGAAGGACTGTTTTAATCTTGAATCGGTCCAGAACTGTAAATCCACTCGGTGTGAATTAAAACACTCTGAGGAAAAGAAGGCTGCTAGATGTTTGTGTTGACTTCTGCTGTACTGTTTTTTTTTTTTTTTTTTGGGACATGAAGCTTCTCTGACTACGTGATCATGGTGGGTCTTTTTAATGTACACACTTCCATGAAACTGAAATCTGACATTTTAGCAATAAGGCAGCTTTATTTTGAATAATGAAGAGGGACATGGGTGAAACGTTTTTTTTTTTTATTTTATTTGACATTTCAGATAAACTGTTGTGAAACAACACTAAAAACCAGAGTTTTCAACAAGGTTCCTCAGGAATGATCTGATCAACAAAGCGAACTGCAGACGTGCAGCTGAGGAGATGTAATGTCATTGTGTTAGGAAACATTAGGTTTGGGACGTAGGACGAAGGTTTTCACCCCGATCATGATTTTAGAAACGTATCCGGATGTTGCTGCTGGATTTGGAGCAGTAGATGCTTCCCCTTATTTTGAATCACAATTTTATTTTAATGCACTTACGGATTTATTGAACCTATGACATGCCTCCTCACAGTCCCTTTACCACATCTTAGGGTTTGTTCATTTTTCTGTAAATAAGGAAATTGACTGTACGTTTATATAACACTGGGACGTAAAAGATTTGAAGGGAAATATACTATTTTTGTTTGTTTAGTTTGACATTCTGCCCATTCCTCTGTGCTCTCCAGCTGAGATTGTATGGTGGTGTGTAGCTAGAAACGTAATTTGATTTTTCAAATTATGGGTGTTAAACAACTGTGCCCAAAAGCATTTAAATAACTTGTACAAATCAGATTTTGCTAGACTCACCTTCAATTGATTTGTTGATTGTACAGATGTATAAGGGACAAAAAAGAATAAAACTTATTCAAAGTGTTTCTGCTGTTTACATCTTTGGAGGGGGTGGGTGTTCTTTAACAGTCAGGGCTTTGTTTTTGTGTGAATGCTGAGTCAGTGTTTTGTAGTCATTTCTACACTTGGTGTGTTTGAAATAAAACAGAACCTGCCCTTCCTGAGCAGGAATATGGAACCTGTCTCCATGCTCAGCAGGATGATAAAACACTAAGCCTACAACCCCTGGCAAAAAGTATGGAATCACCAGTCTTGGATGAGCACTCATTCAGACATTTCAT
>NW_013953636.1:67522-76431 GCF_001266775.1 Austrofundulus limnaeus
GACTAAGGGTGATCACGCTGGATTAAAGCTGAGTCTAAGCTTCCATATTAACCCCCCACACACACACACACACACACACACACACACACACACACCTCCCTCGGGGGAGTCTATCTCGTCCCACTTTCGATTTAAATATACTAATTTATACAAATAACGCGCCTAAAACAAGCTTCCGTGTCGTTTATCCTCTGCTGACGCTGTTTCTGGCCCGAGCTGCGTGTCTGCCACCTATAATCACTTGGACACATGTGTGCCGCAGGAAACAGCTGGCTCTGCAGTCCATGCGTTCCTACGAGGAGCAGCAGAAGAAGGAAAACGGCGCTTCGGACGACTCCTCCTGCGAGCAGGCCTCCTTTAAATGCTTCGGCCAGGCCTCCTCCCCCGCCGTGTCCACAGTGGGCCCCCCACACCTGAAAGGTATATATGAATGAAGGAGACGTACAGACCGCACAGCTTTCATCACAAGCCGTAAAATTAACGTAATGGGACGTTGTGCAGTGTTTTACAAAGCAGAAAAACGTTGTGATCGTGGCCTCTTTATGATAGAAATGATGTTTAGTTTTCACTTCAAGGCTTTTCTAATTAAAATGAACAACAAATATGGTGGAAAAACAAATCTATATTCTCACTAATTGATGACACTAATCAGTTTTGACATCATATCCACGCGCTTTTAATGATTGCCAAAATACATTAAAAAGGCTTTTCGGTGTTTGAAATAATCAATGTTTAACTCGCTTAGTGCTTCTTATTAGTCAGCAGTGTCTTTTGATAGTGCGCATTTATCCCCCCCCCCACCCCCCTCTGAGAGTCAGCACCGTGGAGAACTGATACTTTCCCTCCTCCTCCTACTCCTCATAGATTTCTGTGACAGCGACGAGGACAGCGATGACGAGAGCAAAGATGGACACAACAAAGATGGGCCAGACTCCAGCAAGATCTCCACCACCACAGGGGACGGGAAGAACCACGAGGCCAGCCCAGCGAAGGGCCATCCCTTCGGCAGCAATGACTCCGGCGGCAGGACGCGCGACGGCGGCCCCAGGACGGAGAAGAGCCAGGCGGACTCGCGGCAGAGTCCCATCACCGTCATCTCCAGCACCACGCGCTCGGGAGAAGACTTGAAGAGCCCGAACCTGGACCAGTCCAAGACGGACGAATGTAGCAGGTCGATAAGCAAGGACAGCTTCCTGCCTTTGACTGTTCAGACCGACAGCGCGCACATGGGCCACAACCACTTGCATAACTTTGGGTTTCCGCCAGGCCTAACGGGACAGCAGTTTTTCAATCACCTCGGGAGCGCGCACCCGTTTCTGTTGCACCCGGGTCAGTTCAACATGGGGGGCGCCTTCTCCAACATGGCCGCGGGCATGGGACCCCTGCTGGCAGCGGTGTCCTCGGGAGGGGTGAGCACCATGGACACGAGCAGCATGGCATCCTCTCCGCAGGGCCTGACGGGGGCGCCGGGCCTCCCGTTCCATCTGCAGCAACATGTCTTGGCATCGCAGGTAAAACCTGTTTTTTTCTTTTCTTTTTCTTCTCTTTTTCTTTTTGTGTGACCTGCTTGGAGCTCTCCTAAAGCACGTACTGTACGATGACACTGCAGACAGAGAAACTCACGTTCAGACTTCATATGTGTCGTGCGTAAAAGTGCGCGCGAACTATTTTGGTTTTACTCTTTACTTCCCTGATCTGATCAGATTCTTAGAAACCAGCTTTGACTGAATTCTTACATTAATGGTTAAAAAAACTTAGAGAAGCAGAGCAGCTCGAAGTGCTCATTAAGTTCGTGTTAGAGCTTAGTGTATTAAAATGTTTCACTGGCTTAGAGAAGGGGCTAAAAACAATGTTTTAAAAGGCAATAAATGTGTCTTTCGCCCTCAACTCTTGTCGAAACAAGTGTTTTAGCTGCAGCTTCTCTCGTTTGATGCCAGCACCAGGGATCAGTATTTGCATTACAAATTCTTGAGCAAGCAGCAAAAGTTGTTTGTTTACCTGCTAGGTGACATATCGTTTGCTGCAGGAGGATTTTTTTTTCACTTGGACCAGATTTTTGAAAACAAATAGGACACTCGCAGAAAAGTTCATTTTGAATAACATGTTAGAACGCAACTGGTGCGTTTTCCTTCTAATTGTTCCAGTTTTTTTGGTGCGTCGTTTGCGCACAGATCTGACTCAGTTGTGTTTCTCCACAGGGCATCGCCATGTCTCCGTTTGGCAGTTTGTTCCCTTATCCCTACACCTACATGGCAGCAGCCGCGGCCGCCTCCTCCGCTGCCGCCTCCTCCTCGGTTCACCGGCACCCGTTCCTGAACGCAGTGCGCCCCCGACTCAGGTACAGCCCGTACTCCCTCCCCATGACGGTACCGGACAGCACCCTGCTCACCACCGCCGTGCCCTCCATGGTCAGCGGCGGGGATCTGAAGGCGGACGGCCTGGTCCCGGCCAGCCCCGTGTCCGCCGTCACCCTGGACTCCACCTCGGAGGTGACCAGCCACTCGTCCGCCATCTCCTCGGGCTCCATGTCCGCGTCTCCGAAAGCGTGCGCGGAGAAAGACTCGGCCAACGAGCTGCAGAGCATCCAGCGCCTGGTCAGTGGGCTGGACTCGAACCAGGACAGGCCGAGGAGCGGCTCCCCTTTAGTGTGAGCAGAAAAAACAAACGCTGGCTGTTGCTGTCATTGAAAGTGATGAAGACTTTGGTGAGAGGAGGAGGACGCGCTGACAGAATCATGCAGGTTTTTAAAAGAAAAAAATCACAAAGCTAAAAACGTGAACCTTTTAGTTTCTGAAATGCACTTTGTTTAACTCACATCTTTTTTTTTTTGATAAATTAAACTCTCTTTCCTCTCATTTGAATACCGTACAAGTATTGAAACTGAACCGCTGGCATGAGTGTGACTTCTCCACAGCTTACAGAAAGGTTGCTGCTGTGTCCGGATGTCTCCTGTTAATGAACACGAGGAGAAACAAACCTAAAAACAAAAAAACTCAAATAAAAGATGCACTCTGAATCGAATTGGACTCATCTGAATTCTACCTTTCACAGACTGCTGTAATTTGTTGTTCTCATTGATTGTTCAATTGATGCATGGCCTTTAAACAATGTTTTTTTTGTCACTAAAATGTCAAACTAAAACTATAGAGAATATAATTACTTTTTAATTCTTTTTAAATTAGGGTTTCCGTTTCAAAATTTTATTTTTTTTTAAACAAACAACAAATTGGTGGTCCAGGTGGGAAATCAGGCGCAAAGCATGCGGGATTTAGGCCAAACCTGGCAAAGGGAAGCAGAAATTTAAAAGTAAATATTGAAAACTATGAAAGGTAGTATTGATTGATGTAAATAGGGATATATATAAAAATATTTATGTAATTATTTGATATTGTTGTTGCGTGTAAATACGACTAGTTTGTTTTTAGGGATTTGTTCTTAATTTATTCTCGATATATCTATGTAAAAATAGTTTGTGGACTATTATTCTTTTTTTTCTTTTTTCTTTTTTTTTTTTGGGACATCTGCATTTATATTCCCTTTACAAATGGACCCCCCCTCCCTTAAAGTCCCGCAGTTATTCACACTCATGGTGCCATTGTATTTTCACTCGTCCTTGTGTGCGAAGTGCTACTGTTTCAATGAAAAAAGGCGACGACGCACTGCACCCATGGCTTGAAAAAATATAAAATAAAAGAAAGAAAAAAATCATTATTATTATTATTATTATTTGCATAACTCTCGTTGAGGTGTGACAAAGTGGATTTCTTTTCCCCTGTTTTAAAAATTGCGAACTTGGTCGTTAAAAGAGTCGCATTCTCGAAAAATATGAAGGGTTTTTCTCTCTCTCTATTTTTTTTCTTTTTGGTCGTGTTACTTAAGTTGTCTGTGGGTTTTATGTTGTAATGGAGTTTTTGTCTAGTTTACAAAATCGACATTGTGTTTTGGAAAGTTTCAATAAAATATTGAACTGCTGCTTGAATGTGCGCATCGCTTTAATCCGCTTCAAAATGAGGGGAAGTATGAAAAATTGTCCCATTTTAAAAAGAGGGTTTTGGACAGTAAACGCTGCCGCCTTGTTTGTTTTATATATTTTGAGAGTTTTTACAAAAAAAAGCCCACTTAAGTAGCCAAAGCATCACTTTGAGATGCTTCAAAACTGTCCAAAATAATACAAATTATTGTCAATAATCGGATTATTTTGATGGCAGATGCTGGATGGATATTCAAAAATGACTTTTTATAATAATAAAAATACATCATCTAGACGTTTTGTGTAAAAACATATTTAAGATTAAATTGGCCTTTTTAATGTGATTCTTAAAAAGTGGTCCCCTCCAAAAAATATAGGGTTCAAACACTGATTTGCACTTTTAGACCACATGAAAAGGCCTCGTGTGAATATATGACACCATGACATCCAGTCCACCGCAGACGTGTTACTTTGAGACAAACGTGGAGAGAGTAAAGAAAAAAAAACCCTGATTACTCTCCCTTATTGCACCTCGAGTCAGGAGTTTATCAACACCGTATCTTCATTTGTATATTGTCTGGTTAATGTGTAGCGAGCCTGGCGCTGGTGAATAGGTGTAAACATGATACAAACTGTCTCAATGAGTCCGTCTTATTGCTCACCTGGCGCCTTCCATGAGCATATCTCCCGTTTTTATTGCACGGAAGGCGACGACGCGTCTGTAATTGTACCTGGACCGGACGCCCCCAAGCGGCTGCTGCAGCCCGGTGTGTGAACAGAGAGGAGCCCGCAGCACGGAGCAGATGATAAGGATGTTTGTCTTGGACACAAGTGATTTCTGTTTCATGTCTGGAGACAATCGATGTTTAATGGAGAACTGTGAAATTAATTTAGCACCGAACCAAAAAAAAAAAAAGGTCAGTTTGGCTGCTTCATCCCTGTGTGTTCATTAGTCTGATCCAGGATCAGCTCACAGGTGTTTTTGTCAGATATTTGAAGATGAAACTCTGAGATGACACCAGTTTAAACTCTTGCTGCCTGGACAAACGAACATTCTGCAAATTAAAGATTACAAATGGTCAACTTGCTGAATTATAAAACATGTTAAATTTAAAGGAGAGTTCAGTCATTTTATAGTGAGCTTCTGTGGCAAAATTACAAGTTATTATCTTACCTGTTTATTGTTCGAATAAGACTGGTGAGCTAAGAATGACTTTGGTGAAGAAGTCTCCAGATTGTTTTGCAACGTTTGCTTTGATTCTCAATTTCCTCGCATGACACTGCATGGCACACAGTCCTGTCGCTTCGATTTTGAATATGGGTGAAGAATTTTCTCTCAAAATCGCCACAGTTGGGAGTTCTGCACTGACAGAACACACCAATGTTCTGTCAAGTCAATAACAAATAATGCCTGCTGAAAACCCATTTTAAATCAGCCTGTCTTCTTTTCAAAGATAAACTAAGACATTAAAACATACAGGGGTGACTGCTGAGGTGTATAAGCCAGGAGGGGCATGGAAAACAAGAGGAGCAGGATTTATTTATTTATTTATTTATTTATTTATTTATTTATTTATTTATTTATTTATTTATTTGCTTTTTCAGTGCACTTCAAAATAGGCTGTGATTTTTTAACAAATGGCCTCACGAAGCAAAACATGGCCTCAAGGCCTGATGGCTGTTGCGAACACTCAAATTGTCAGAAGACTGCAAGTGAAAATTGCAGAAAGTTTGCTGGGCAATGGCAAGTTTTCAGATGCCGTCTCAACAACTCGATGAGATGCCAGCTTAAGTCATCATGCAGCCGGGAACAAGGTGAACTGCTGCCATCTTAGAATAACTCTGATTTAAAACATTTCATAGTGGTTTATGCAAACATTGTTTTAGAAACCATGTGCACCGCTGTCAGTTCCACAGCACAGTTATTTGATGTGGAGATTTATGGTTTGCAAGCCATATAACAGCAACAACAGCTAGCTGTAGCATTTCCTGTGCAAAACTAACAGCAGTGTAAAGATTTCCCTCACTGGACCTTAAAGGGATAGTTTGGAAATGAGGTTTTGTAGAAATTTTGTGAACATTTAATATTTAACTTTTTAATTATAACAAGGTAACGGCTAGCCTGATCAAGACCAAAATGATTTCTGTTGTCTTATAGTAACTTCAGCTGAAACAATTTCAAAGCTGATTCTGGAAAACAATTAAGTCAGTTTCAAAATATAAAGTTATTCACGTGAATTTCTGTGGTTATTTGTAAGCACAAATACAGCTAGCAGCACTTCTGGTGCAACCTGAGATATTGTTGCAGAAACATAAATGTTTCAGTCAAAATAACTGTAACGTAAAACAGGCAGCAGTGGTTCATAAATTTATGAAAAACTGAAATGTTGAGGATTGGAACTATTTTAAAAAGGCAGCAATCGTTTGGGCAGACTAGCCATTAGCTTGTCAGTCCTGTCAGATGCAAACTGTGAATGACCTCATTGGAGAAACAAAGAGATATCTGCAACAGGTAAGACTTTAACAGCTCACACAGAAACTCTGCTTCAGAAAGTCTGAAATTCCCTTTAAAATAATCAAAATAATGCTTCTACTCCCATTAGTGGCAGCTCTTGTGGTAGGCAGCTTTACCTGAACTGACCAGTTCCAGTCGCCACAATCATTTAAAGTTGTGTGGTCCTCCTGTTGGTCATGCTGCCTTTACTGACAACGGCCAATTGCACCATCTAGTGGCAGAATGTTATAACAAAGACAAATAAACTGCTTTTGTTTCCATTTCCAACACCTTCCTGTCATTCATGTGAAATAGTTTTAAATTTAGCAACACGTGATCTCACATCTATTCCAGCACCACATTTATGTAACATTACACTGAAATGTTTGACACAGTTTTACCAACATACACCTCAGTGTTACTGAGCATCTCAACAACCAATCTGGTTGACCTGAAAGAGCTGCATGTGTTGACTTTCATTATCAATAAACATGTACGCAACAAAAAGCAAACAGTAATGGCAAGATTATAATATGTAACCAAACCTTTACACAAGTGAAAAAAAGAGATTTACCTTAGTAAAGTTATTTAAAATTGTTTACAGTAAAACTCATTTAATAATTATGAATGATCTCTTTGGGAGAAAATACCTCAGCATTGGGAGAGTTGAGAGAAGAAAGTTTTACCTTTTGCTTGTCGAACTAAACAGTATTTTTAACGGCTGTGACACACACATTTGACGAATTTGGTGTTTTTGTTTTTATGGAGAAAAAAGTATTCTGATAGACTTTTCTTTAAGCTTTTGGTAAAACCCTTTTGACCTAATAGAAAAAGGAAATTCAAATGAATTACACAGAATGTATAAATCAAAGCAGATATTTCTTGCTTCACAAAAATTAAATAAAGACTAAATTTTTGACCCATAAGTTTGAAGCTGTTTAATAGATTTCACATGAACTGACAGTAACTGATGACAGAGAACTTTCATCAGGAATATGGCTGGTTTTTAAGGCTGCATTTGCAGAAAACTGCAGATTTAAAGTTTGCAATAAACAATAAACAGATGTTAAATACATGGCATCAGCTGCGCTGTTCTTGAAATAATTCCGTTGCTGTCCAACAGGAAAGGTAAGCTTCTGATAACGCTGTTAATTATAACTTAAAGAACGGCACGTTTGCTTCTATTTATGCACACACCACACCCAAAAAGAGCAGATTCCTTCTCATTCATGCTGATGTTTTGGCAACATTTATGATATTAAAAATAATAATACAAATAAAAAATATTAGAGAGATAAAATATGATGATTAATTCAGTCAAATGTCCAATATGATCTAATGATTTTAATCTGGTAATTATTTTAGCTATTGAACAGAATAGGCTGGTTGTATAGAGCAGCTTAAAGTAAATTATTTACATTGAAAACATGCAGAGTGTAAAATAACAGCCCTTTGTTATAGAATACAGAAGCTTATCAGATGAATAAAAATGTTCAACAGGACTAATGTGAGTTCCTTTCACATGAAGGCAAACTTTTTTGTGTTGTGTTGTGTTGTGTTGTGTTGTGTTGAAGGTAAAAGCAGCAGAATGCACTTTTGCAAGGGCACAGTGCACTCTAGTGTCCAAATCCTGTTACTGCAGCTCCGGTTGGTTGGAGCTAAAGTTCACTTAACCCTCCTGTTGTCCTCATTTTCTGTATACAMCCTTTGTCCTCCGGGTCAAAATGACCCGTCTCCACTAAATCCCCAATATAAGCAGCTTAAATGAATTTTAAACACCAAATTTCATCTTGTATWTTGTCATTCACCACAAAATGTGTGAATACTTGAGTTTTCCCTCTCCACTTGAATTTCTATAGCTTAAGAAAGGAAAAAAATGTGCAAAAAGGAGTTTCGAATGCATTTTTTATTGATCTCAATGAATCAATTTTCTTTTACTTTTCTTCAGTGAACAATTTAAGAGAATGTACAATACAAAAATATGAAAAATAACATAACCCATTCAACTAATTAGCACATGTAGGGCAGAATGCAAGTGCACAGCCTTTGCAGATATATTTTTTACACCTGCAGCATACAGTATGTTTTACAGTTCTTCTTTCGAGGACAGGACTGACATCTCTTCCTCTTACTTGCCCGAGCTGGAGAAGTGGTTGTGGTAGATGGAGCCTCAGGTTGATCAGGAGCTGCTGCACTCTGAACAGCTTTCATGACTGCTGCTGAGGCTTCTGTGTGCAGGAAACATGCTTCCTTCTTTCAATGAGTGGAGTTACAAGTGCCTTTCCAAGCTGCTCAAGGGAACACCCTTCTCAGAACGGCATTGTAGGAGGACACATCAATGATATTGTGGAAGATGACCAGGGGCCAGCGGGCAGTCATTCTTCTGCAGCTATATGTTCCAATCACCTTACAGTGGTTTGCAAAAGTATTCATACCCCTTGAACT
>NW_013953636.1:76441-80122 GCF_001266775.1 Austrofundulus limnaeus
GGATAATTTTGAAGAATTTAACATTTTTAATAACTTTTTTTTATTTTAAAGGTAATTTGTTTTTTGTTGTTTTGAATCCACACAATACTATTTTGGGGCCAGCACTGATTGGCCAAGCAATCGTCATGTGATCCTCTGCAGCAAGTGATGGCCAAGTGGGGCGTGTCATCACGACTTTACACCTCCGCGGCAGAGGCTCTACGAAACCCCTGAGACCAGCTCATCGAACCCCTAGGGTTCGATCGAACCCAGGTTAAGAACCACTGATCTATATTTTTTACCTGCTTCTTCCTTGCTGGGTCACGGGGGTCATTGGTGCCCATATCCAGCCAGCACTGTGCGAGGGACGGGCGGGGTACACTGGGGACAGGTCACAAGTCACACTCACTCACATCTATAGGGACAATTTAGAGTTACCAAATAACCTAACGTGTCATGTTTTTGTCTGGGGTATGAAACCAGACAAAACCCACACTTGCACGGAAAGAACGTGCAAACTCGAAAAGTCCCCGGCCGGGATTCGACCCACCTTACCACTGAGAGGCAACAGCTCTATCAACTGCACTAAATATCACATCAAATGTGCACTATGTCACTGATGAGCCAATAACAGGTATAAAATAAGCAACTAAAAATCAGCTAACTATATAAACCACTATACTTAATTAAATAAACACTCATTTGCCTCTTACGATACCTTGATGTAGTGTAACATGAGTTATAGTGTTTCTTTATGAAAAAGTTCTTAAAACCCACCCCTTTATTTTATAATATGTCTTTTTGGATGCCATTTACAGCATACAAAGAGAACACTGTTCCTTTTTTTTCCCCCTCAAAAGCAGCACTGTATATTTTTCCAGCTAATCTGTGCTTTCCTTTTTGTCTCAGCTCAGGCTGCCATAAGATCTGCCAAACGAACAGGAGGCAGCTGCAGCACTTTTTTTTTAATTTAATGTTTGGATTTGCTGACCTCTACTGGAATAAGATAAAATTACAACAGAATCTATATTACAGGCATACACAGCTAATGTAAAATTGCAAATCATGGCCTGTATTTTAACTACACCGGTCCAGAGTTTTAATTTAAAACAACACTGTATCACTTTTGGAGACAATGACGGGGTTGTCCTGCAAAATCCTTTTCACATAATGAAGACACAAGAAAATCCTTTTACAGGCCTCTGGCAACACATTTTTTTTTTCTTTATTCTGAGTAAGATGTGTCAACATCCAGCATGACAAAAATTGTACAAAGTTCACAATTTATAAATGAAATATCACAGCAACTTGTGATCTCACACATTTATAGCAAAATTAAAATGTCAACAAATCCATGCTGTGTAGTACAAAAATAAATCAAACTTCGGTTCCACAGAGAGCACAATAGTTTATACAAAATCCTGTCTTTGTTAATGGCCACTGAAATCAACCTTGAAATGAACTGGCTCGAACAAAATAATAAACTCTGATGAATTCACAATAATTTATATGAAATTCAGCATTCTAAATACGTGACAACCTTTTTGTGTTTCCCTATAGATAGTCACAGATTACTCTTTTCAGATTTGTTATTTATGCACCAACGTCGAATGAGCAGCTGGTTTGTGCTTTGAAGTCCCTTTGTCCATTTTCACTGATAATGAGAATTAATTCAAAAACTGGTACTAGCTATTACTCTACTGAAGCATTACTATATTGGCAAAAAAGCTGCAGACACGATGCTGTGGTAAAAGGCGTACGCAGTCATGGACGATGGGGTAGTAGAGTCCTGAAAGAGGACGGTAAAGTACAATAGATGAGATTCAGTCAGGTGAACCACGAGCACCTCTTGCATTAGCTCTCCAAAAGGCAAATTCTGGACATGATCGCTAACAACTAGGGTGACAGAATGGAGGGGTGCGTACTCTCAGGCATACAGATGTGATGCTGGATTGTATCACCCCGCGAAGGTCTCCACACTTTCATCTCCTCTGTTTTTTTTCTTTTTTTTAAACCTTGAATTGATTGACTATTTAATCCTTTGTACAGTGATTAGATATAAAGTGCTGCTGGGGGATAACTTCAACTTTCTAAAACATAGCAAAAAAAAAAAAAAGAAAGAACTTTAATGTTTATTTTTTTTACACTTGATAACAGCCTAGAGTATAACTGCTATGGTTATATTCATCCTTCTGATTTCAACGCCCCTGATCTTCTCTGTTTCTCTCTGTGAATCCACACCTGCAGTGGCTCCAAGCAGTTGGGTTGCTCCAATCGTGTGCCAAAGAGGTCATCTGGAAAATTGCACGCCGCCATACGTAAGGATAATATCTTCAAGGACAAGTGCAAATAGTCTACTGGCACATAAGTGGGGACAGTGACCCTGTAAGTCCCGCTCTCTATAAATACTCTTTACAAAAACCCTCGGAAACCCTCTCTCCAGGCTCTCGGGTACTGCTTTGTAGTTTCTGTAAGAACATCAAAACATGGAAACGAAGGTGTCCCTGTGCAAAATCGTACAGAAAGAATGTCGAACTCATATACTTTAGCTTCTAAAACTGAATGTCCAGGTTCCCTCCTCTTTTTTAAAAAGACTTTTTGTATTAAAAGATTTGTATAAAAATCAATATTTTACATAGGATATATTAAAAAGACTCATTTTACCCCGCTATGCTTATAAACAAGAAATTGCATATTCCCAACCATTTTTTTTTACTTTTGCAGATTGCATCACTTATACCTCCTATAAACAAACAAATTTGTTACTATATTGCTGAGATATTTCAAAACAAAATTGAGCAGATTCGATACTAGAAAGGCTAAAATGTGACCTCTATAGGCCAGTGTCTTTACACAGCTTTTCTACCTCAGASTAATTTAGGATGAGCATGTGAACATGCATGACTTGTTTCTCTAAGAGCTAATTGGCTCGGCTTGATACAGAAATGGGATTTCCACCATCGCGTTTCCGTGTAATGATGTTTACAATATAACTGTTCATTCATACATTCATACAGACATCAGGTAATTTTCTTTTCCAGGTTCATTTACAGCACCGATTTAAAAAACGCCCCCCACCACCTACAGCGACATGTCTTCACTTTTCATCGAAACAAAAGCACAAATGTTTCTCAAGCATTTTCAGAAAATAAAGCAATTCACAAACCAGTTCTTGCTCTTAAACAATCTACACGCAAGAAGAAAAAAGACAAAGAAAGAGAGACAAAAAACCAAATCATCAAGTCCAAAATCATCCACTGAGAAGAAAAATAAGTAGCTTTTTCCTTGCTTGTAGGTTTTTTTTATTTGTATTTCACTGTTCACTTTTTAATTCTAAAATGCTTCGTTGTCTAGCGATAAAAAGAACCTCCATTATCATTAGCTTACTGTTCAGAAATATACACTAAAAATGTGCATACATGAGCAGCTAGAAACATTACATGACACTATGTCAGCTCATATGAAAACGTACAAAATGTGAATGTCCTCAAAAACTATTTTGCGATTTTACTCCTTTATGTTCTTCCTCAAAGCAAGACCCAAAAAAAGGAAAAAAAAAAAAAAAAAGGAAACGAGAAATAATCTTGAGGTCTTCCTAAGCGTAACACCTCTTTTTCTCCAAAAAAAAAAAAACAAAAAAAAAAAAAAAAAAAAAAAAAAAGGAAACGAGAAATAATCTTGAGGTCTTCCTAAGTGTAACAC
>NW_013953636.1:81122-81744 GCF_001266775.1 Austrofundulus limnaeus
AAGATTATTTCTCGTTTCCTTTTTTTTTTTTTTTTTTTTTTTTTTCACAAAAAAAAAAAAAAAAAAAAAAAAAAAAAAAAAAAAAAAGGAAACGAGAAATAATCTTGAGGTCTTCCTAAGTGTAACACCTCTTTTTCTCCAAAGAACAAAACTGAGAATATATAACACTATATAAATTACTGCACCGAACCGAGGAGGTTAAACCGTCACTGCATGCGTCTCCTTCTGTCGGGGGAACCAAAGTCTCCCTTTGCTGAGTGGTTACACTTGGATTCCTTGAACCGCTTGCTTGATGTTTTCCAGCAGGGTTTTGTTTTCTGCATTCTGGTACTGGTCCTGGTTTGTGTACATGTCTGTTAGGGTGGTGACGTAGGCGTCAAAGTTCTGCTCACTTAAAGACTCCTGCAGAACCAAATAAAAAACCTGATTACTGGTGGGAACAATTGCAAATAATATAATACGTTAAGAAAATGATGCTCTTTTGTGTTCCGACATGAGATTATATTATCATTTACAATGTTTGGCAAAAATGGAAATAATAAGTCCTGATGCATCTCAGTAATCCAGGTAAAAAATATCAAAAAGAAAAAAATTGTATAGGTCTTCTGGACGGGTTCTTCTC
>NW_013953637.1:0-2694 GCF_001266775.1 Austrofundulus limnaeus
GTTTGAGGAAGTGTGTGTGTGTGTGTGTGTGTGTGTGTGTGTGTGTGTGTGTGTGTGTTGGCAATGTAATCCTAACTGTTAGAAATACATAGCTATATTATTAATTATTTATTTATTATTTAGACTAGTAGTCGTTATCTCTGAGTCGCTTATGGGGGCAGATCTGGAGAAAACTGGCTGCTTTATTCCAGCACAGGAGCATGAATGAGTGGGCGGAGCTTCATGTTTGTGGCTCCTCCGTCGGAGCGCGTTTTACTGAGCGACAGCTCCAAAACCACCTTCAGGAGGAGACCGTGTGGAACAGTCGGGCGAACTTTATGGGCATTTCTACAGACCTCAGGAAAGCCTTGTATTGCACCTTTTCCTGGTGGCCTTCTGGTGAGTTAACAAGGTGAAATATTAACTTTTCAAGCGTAAAAGTGCGTTTTTTGTGTTTAGTTCTTTGTTTTGCGTTGAGTTTGCTTCAAAGAACAAAATGTCTCTGAACTCGTGTCTTGTTGCTGCTTTTAAATGTCTTTTAAAATTTCACTTTAAATTGGCACTGGGTTGTGTTTGGGGCTGGAGTCTGTTAAATATCCACAGGGGAGCAGTGATGCTGAAGGCGGCCGCTCTTACTGGACCTGAAAGCTGATTTGAGAGCCGCTCTGAAGTTTTGCGACCCAGTGTTGAAGGTGGTGGGGTGAGGGGGGGCAGAGCCTGTCAAAATGAAAATACTGCAGCAAAAACATACTAACCTGCTCTATGGGGTAGTATTACTGAAGGAAGTAAAATATGGTTATCAGCTGAGTAAGYTGACCTTTTCAAACAGAAGTGCATACAAGCCTCAGTCTAACTTTAGTTGCTCCTTAAAGTAGGTCAGTAGTGGGCAGCAAGTTGCTGACCACCGATCTGTCTAGTATTGCTCTCAAATCCAAGTGTGTGTTGAAGGGGGTGGGTCTGCAAAAGCTTTCCAGGGTCACTGAAGTTCTGGGCTTCATATTTCCGCTCTGCTGCTTTGGTCTGGTGGTACCAGTGTGAACTGGATGTTGTAACAACTGCCTCACCTTGTGTATTTATACTGAGACAGTCCCTGCAATGGAACAAGATGGAAATTCTTAGAAATCTTTTATTTTTTGTTTTGTTTTGTTTTCATCTAACATGGATGACCTTATCCGGCTTTTGCACTGTCACACCTCTATAAACACAGCTTGTGGCAATAAGAAACATGAAGGCAYATGTCACTATACTGTGTGTGCTCACAATCATAGCATGTTTGCATGTAATTTGATGTTTCTGGTAAGATATTTTTAAACTCAACTCCAACTTTAAGTTGAATGTTCAACTATGAAGGAAATTCACAAAGTGTTTTAAAGCAGGGTTCAAAATTGTTTGCAGACTTTCCTTGGAGAATGGATGGAAGTAGAAGTCAAGCTTTTGTTTCCTAACATAGGATTATTTGTCTGAGCTGTAGTGGAAACAATAGGGGAATTTGAATAATCTGTTCAAACAGGTTGCAGGAATCGTATGACCTTTTATCACATTTTCAGTTTAATCTTAAAATCATCCAGGGCTCTATGTTTCAGACTTGGCAATCGGTAAATTGAACGGCTTATGAGTATGTTTCCTAATGTAAAACATGCTGAGGACATATCGTACTAATTCTGTCAGTCTGTTTACAGGAAACATTAAAAGCTGGGGCACAAATTAAATGTTAYTGGCCCTGCTTTACTGATGAACTATCGTTGCATTTTGAAAGTGGAAGAGGTGCCAGCAGTGGCTTTGTTTGTCCTCACCGACTGATGGGAAGCATGATGTTCAAAATAAGACATATGACAAAGTGAAGGTGACCAGTTTAAACTGAAGTCTTTCAAAGAGCTGTTTAGAAAAGGTCAGTCAGATTATAATTTTTCATAATAATTTTACAGAACACCACTCTGAACTGTCCCTTTAAGGAAGTAAGTTAATTTCCCTTAAGTTTAAATGTGAGAGAAGAGGAAGCACTAACTCTGATGCTTTATTTTAATTTGTGGTAAACGGTTGGCTTTGTAAAAGTTAAATTTTATACAAAAATCGGTCCTTTGTTGGTGCTGTTAAACATGAGTCATTACATAACTTTTCTGAATGTCACACACTGGTCACAGTTACGGTGCAGTTTTATTGGTTCTCTATGATCACACCCCTTCTTTTGTTCCTGTACTCCCACTTGTATTGATGCCTGTACTTTTTTGCATTTACTATTCAGAAATTATTTAAGAAGGCTTTCATATCTGGATTTTCAATAAGAACAGCTGACATTTTTTGTAGAGTTTCTGTAATCCCTGAGCTACAAAAGCCAGGAATCTGAAAATGAGCTTAGTTTAGTTTGACCAAATTTGACCTAATTCCTGATTTGATGTGAGGGGTCTTATACTCAAAAAATTGTCATATAGGTATTTTTAGGTTGGACAATTAATGTTGTCTGGTAAATGAAAAATACATACTGACAAAAATAATAATAAAAATAATATTGGTGTGGTCTAATGGCCATTGACTTATTTTTATAAATCAGTTTTGTCCATAAAAAAAGTGTCGAACTAAAAGCTCGCAGGCCAATTGTGGCCCACTGCCACAGCATTTTATATAGCCTGTGAGAGTTTCAAAGATATACAGTGGGTAAAATAAGTATCGAACACGTCACCATTTTTCTCAGTAAATATATTACTAGAGGTGCTAATG
>NW_013953637.1:2704-11413 GCF_001266775.1 Austrofundulus limnaeus
TATATATACACATACACGCAGTATATATTAAATGATTGATGATTCAGTTACATCAAGGCAAAATGAAAACATTGATCCATATCGTCATCAAATGTCCATCAAACAAAATCCTGTAACAATTGATCGCAGACTTGTGAATTGAATTTATTCAAAATTTTTATCACAACAGACTGTGATTTCCAAAAACCTCTTATTGCCATTCAAGCCAATCGATAAATCATATTGTGATTTACACCCCTTGTTCCTACATTTATTTTCAACAATGATAGGTTCAGTCCTCCATACAAAAGTAGCCATTAGCTGGCAAAAGTTCTCACAAAAAATATCTATTTTGATATGTTTTGTGGGCTACTTTTAGTCAGTTGTACATTTAATATTTTGTTCATAAGTGGACATGTTAAAACAGACGTGTTGTTTCTATTCACAAAATACCACATAGAGTTTTGTTGTTAGCGGTGCTCAAGACAAGGAAAGTGAGGTATTTTGTTTAGTTGAAGTTAAACACAACACGTCAAAAAGTTATTTACAACTGGCCCTTTGAGGGCCCCCATAATGCTCATGTGGCTCATGGTGAAAATGAGTTTGACTTCCCTGGAATTACTGATCAGTTGACCTCTAGTTGTAGATATACACCTGAGAGTTTCACTTGTTTCAGTCCAGTGGTTTTTGAGGTATTTTGTTAACAGAAAGAAATAGTGAACTACAATAAATAATGGCAAAGTTTTACAAACAAATCTTGTGATCAGGTTCTGCTCATTGTATGTGTTGGGAGTGACTCTCAGCTACTTCCAAGCAAAATTTTAGCTCAATACCTGTAAAAYTACTGTAGCCATGTTTTTTGTTTACTAAAGATGCTTAGCTGTGGCTAAGCAGCTGTTTGGTTGTAGAAGCTAACTAAATGAGGATGACTCCAAAAATAAACAGTTGTAGATGTGCATCAATAGTTACTTTCTGAGAGTTTCATTAAAATCTGTCCACTGGTTCATGAGAAGTTTCACTAATTCCGCAAAGTCACACATGCACAGACAGTCATTGTCATTACTAGCCTCTCGCCTTCAGCTGTGGACAGTAAGGACAGAAAAACAAGTTTCTGTTCCTGTAGATAAACTGGATTTAAACGACTACAACATTTTGACAGTGCATGTGCATGCACGACAGCGTGCTGCTTGGAATAGCAAAGCCATGTGATTCTTCCATATTCTATTTTTGCACACTGACTGTCAACCAGATTGCAGTCCACACACCAGCTCAGAGGAATAAATTAACCAAAAAAATGCTTTTAATGAATATATGTCATTATCTTTTTTGAAGCCTCATCATTTTAAGCTTGGCTCTAATTGTTTTTGGGTAAGTACTCCATGTGTTTGGGCTTTATTTTTGTGACTCAGGAACTAGTTTTTCCCATTTTGAAATGATTTGCTGCAGGTGTATTTCACTGATGTTTCACAAACTAAAGGTTGTTTTCGTTTGTCACATTTACGGTATCTGTGTTTGCCTTAGTTACTTTGACAGAAAAATGTCACCAGTTGCTTTAACTATGTTCTTGGGTCAATAARGGGGTCATGTTTGTCTTAGGGCATCAACTGAATATGTAACTAATCTTTCAACAATCTTTATTCTGTAAACTTATAGGTACAATAATGTAGCTTGTGAGCTGCTGTAATAACTAGTTAATCTTGGGAGAATGGTACGTGAAGCAATACCTCTCAGGTCTTGCTGCAGCTAGTTTAGTCCAGAGCCTTTAAAGTTCATTTGCGTAATAGCTTTACACTGATTTTTTTTTGTTAATGATTGCATCTTTCAAACTATTTAGTATTGTATTTTTATTGTTTTTTTTTAGTAAACTTATATCCTGTTGGCCTTTAATGTCTGTCAGAAAATTCTGWTAAAATTGACAAGTGTTAGGTTGTTCTATTTATCTATGATTTATTTTACTGTACAAATATTTGATTCATAGCAATATGAGGGCTGGTGATGGTACAGAGCCAAATACAACTCATCTTCTGCCCATGTGCACCACATATTTGGAATATAACATATTTCATATGATCATAATATGAATTTGGACCAATCAGTGTCTGAATTGGAACGTATGTGTTAAAGGTCTTACAGTGGTCACAAAAATATGTCTTTATTTTCTAACTTTACTTGTTGTAATAATAGAAGTTTCTCCTCATGTGCCTACAGATCTTTAAAAGTAGATATACAGTACCTCTTTTCCAAAGGAAGCTTTCTTAATGTTTTGTGTAGCTAATATTTTATGTCAGGTTAGTTTAGTTCTGTCCCACTGGAAGTATAAATTCTCCACAATGTTTACTTACACAAAATGATGATTACAAAAAAAATTGTCCAGTTTTTCCAGAATTTGACCTCTATGTACCCAGTTTACTTAGCACTAGGGGTGTAAATCACCATCTTTATTATAATACCAAATCAATTTGGTTGGATGACGATACAATGTTTATTGACATCACATAACACTTGGTATCACAGGATGATAGGATTTTGATTCACTTCAATTCACAAGTCTGCAATCAATGCAACCATGTGATATTTAATGCTCATCTAACACTATCATTTTGAAAACGATTGTGTTGAATGGGCATATGATGATATGGATCAATATTTTCATTTAACTCACTAAACTACTTACTATTTTACTCACCTGTTCTCCTATGTTTGTTATGTTCAGTCTTCTTCTGAATGGGTGTTCTGAACTGTAATTTAATTGTGCTCTGTGCAATGACAATAAAGGTCTAATCTAATCATCTAATCTATAAATGAGTATAATTTTACTCATTTACTCATGAGTCATTAATCATTTAAAAGATATATCAATGGGGTTCAATGTATTGCTACAATGCTACCTAGCACCTCACCTCTAATTAAAAGGGACATCATTGATCTGTATGTTTCTAATAATAGTGAATGAGACAGCCTGCACTTTATATATTTTTACACATAACAGCCAACCAGTAGTCTTGTTGATCACATAACCCTTACTGACATGTTTAACACAGACGTGTGGCATACTGAAATCACTGACAATGGGTTTGCATTGTATATATATATAATTAAATCATCAGTTTTATCACTATATGATATATTGATTTGTTTGGATGACACTACGATGTTTCACAATATCACAAAATCTGTCAYGATAAAATTTTAATTCACTTGATAAGTCTATGATCAATACGATGCAATCATATGCCCATCTAACACAATCATTATGATCCGCATCAGGCATGTGATGATATGGATCAGTGTTTTCGTTTTGCCTTGATATATTTGAATCATTAATCATTTAATTGATATATAAATGTGGATCACCCTTAATGAATATATTTATTTGGAAAACAAAATAATAAATAAACTTGAAATTAAGCATAAGTTAATCAAACTTGTGTCAAAACCTAGCAAAAGAGACATCACCTCTTCCTCACTAACCATATTTATTTAACCTTTTTATAATGTGTATGACCTCAGTTTTTTTCACGTGTACTAACATGTCAGGTCAGAAATTTGAGAGTGAAATTTTATAGGCAGGAAAAGAAAAGACTGCAAGGTTACCTTAGCGTACCCTTATATGGAAGTTTCCGCGAGGTGGAACATGATTGCTGTCTGTTTGACCTCTCTGAGTCTATGTCACCATATCAGAAGTTACTAAACAAGGTGCTTTGACTTTGAAATGTGTCACAGTGCTGCGTCACTGCATTTCACCCACTCCTTCCAGACTTTTCTTTGTACGACCTGCTGTCTTTTACCCAGCCTCTTTCATCTTTACCTGTATTGTCTATATCAAGACCTTGTTCACCACCCCCCCCCCCCCCACCTCCTTTCCATTCCTCAATCTGGGCTCCATATTTTCCGACCAAATGCTAAGTATTACCTTTCAGTATGTGAGTTCAGTACTGCGAAATGTGTGTGACATGTTTGCTACTGATGAAGAGAGCCTTTCTCACAACCGTTTAAGATAGAAATCTTCCCCTGAACCCTTGCCATTCACCTGATAGAGTTCACTTTAGTGTCCTTGCTGCATTGGCTTAGAATTGGTTTCATGTTGAATTTTGTTTATTCTGAATCCATTAAATAGGTGAGAACATCTTAATAAACCAATAAATTATCGTATTGCAGTGTTTCCCCTAGGAAATACAGTAGATATTTGAGGGGGGYTTGCCACAAAGACTTACCTGACTCTGAGTCTGCATGATGGATACTCTAATAGTAGGGGAAACACTGTATTCCCTTGAAATCATAGAGGTCTGATAGTTACCTTAGAAAAAACAGAATACATTATTAATAAAAGAATGAACAAATAATTTTCATTTTCTTTCGGCGTTTCCCTTTTCGGGGGTCACCACAGCAAATCCTCCAAATCCCCATCTCCTCTGTCCTCACTCCAGTTATCTCCATGTTCACTCTAACTGTAAATAAATATGTTTATAAAAATAGAGCACTGTCTGTGGTTATACCATATCACTTAAGGTTTCATTCTTTTTGTTTGGATTCTGAGGCCYCAAATGAAAGCAAACTATTGAGATATACAATACGTTCATGAGAAAAATTCTTCTGGGGTTCAGGGTTTTTCCTGTAAGTTGTATTGTATTATATAACATCTGAAATGTGTCCACCAATAACATGGGTTTTCTCTATAGGACTGCTGCCCCGTCTCTTTGGTGAACAGTTACACATAGTGGATTTACATTATGTAACACCTCAGAAAACCATGTTCTTTTACAAGTTTGCCAGACTTAAATTAATTAGTTTAATATGACTTAACCAGCTCAGCCAGTATGTATGTTGGATTTTTCACTCTAAGCATGATCGCACAGACATCATCGTACTTGAACTAGGAAATCAAGACCATTCTGGGTGTTCCAGTCAGTTCATCTTTCACACTTTGTGCCCCTCCATTAGGCGTGTGTTTGGACTCACCTGCTCYCCCCTGTGATCTCGGAACCCCCAGAAGACCCCCTCACCCCCTCCGAAGACAGATTGTGAATCATGGTTATAGAGAAGCTCCTGCATTTCGGGAAGCAGTTGCTCAGGGTGAAAGTGGTCAACTCCAACTCGGAGGACTCCCGTCTGTCTCGATGTCTCAACACCTTTGACCTGGTAGCGCTGGGTGTTGGAAGCACGTTGGGCGCTGGCGTTTACGTGCTGGCCGGTGCTGTGGCCCGAGATAATTCAGGTAAGTTAAAGACATTGGTTGATACAACTGTATATTTTATGAAAAATAATTAAAATTTAATCATATGATTTCCTTTTATAGGTCCGGCTATTGTGCTGTGTTTCCTGATAGCAGCCTTAGCCTCAGTGTTGGCTGGCCTGTGCTATGCTGAGTTTGGAGCTCGTGTCCCCAAGACTGGCTCTGCCTATCTTTACTCCTATGTGACTGTAGGCGAACTCTGGGCCTTTATCACCGGATGGAACCTCATCCTCTCCTACATCATTGGTAAATGTATAGCACTGCGATGTTTTTTTGTTTTGTTTTTGCTTTAATTTATAAGAGGTTGTGTTTTTGACTAAGAAGTAGAGAACTGAGCTCTATATTGTACCAGGTACATCCAGTGTGGCCCGTGCGTGGAGCGCCACCTTCGATGAGTTGGTAGGGAAACGTATAGAGCTGTTCTGCAGAGAGTACATGTCCATGAATGCACCAGGTGTACTGGCAGAGTATCCTGACATGTTCGCTGTTCTCATCATATTTATTCTTACAGGTAAGAGAGTCTCTTTTTTTACTTTGTCCTAAAAAATTGCTTTGCATTTTTTTATGCTTGTAGCAACATCTCTGTGACGAGCTTTAAGTCAGGGGTGGATGTATAACAGAGACATTTAACACATTTGAGTATTGTTTTTTTCTTTTTCTTCTTATTCTAGGTCTATTGGCATTTGGAGTTAAAGAGTCAGCAATGGTGAACAAGATTTTTACATGTGTCAACGTCATAGTTCTGCTGTTCATGGTGGTCTCAGGCCTGGTCAAAGGCACGTTGAAGAACTGGCAACTGGATCCTGAGGAGATCCTTCATGCCAATTATACAAACAACTCAAATCACTCGAAGTAAGTTATTTGTTTGTGTTTAGTGTCTCATTTGGCCCTTTTTAATTTCCATGTTGAGTAATTTTTTTGTATATTTATGTTTTATTCCCATCCAGCCTTACTGACATTTTGCCCAGCAAAGAGAGTTTAGGAGTCGGTGGCTTCATGCCTTTTGGTATTTCAGGTGTGCTCTCAGGAGCTGCTACTTGTTTTTATGCCTTCGTAGGATTTGACTGCATTGCCACTACAGGTCAGTGATAAATAAATCGTATAGCACCTCCTCTTGATGCTCATTTTTGCTCCTTTTAACCCAATAATAATGCTAGTTTGTATCTGTACTTTGGTAAACTGCTTTTTAATTTACAGCTGCTTCTATATTATCATGCTAGCTTCAGGTTAGCACAGCACAACCTTTATTGTTCCATCTTTATGGCAGTTTATGTAAAACAATAAAGATTTAGTCATCCTATTGGCTTGGACATCATTTCACTCTCTATTAAAAATAAAAGATATATACCTTTTACACCATGTGTCAGATTCAAGGCCCGCAGGCCAAATGTGGCCCACCAGAGCTTCAGAGGTGTATCGACGTCTTAAAATGTATGCTGCTTTAAAGCCAGCATTGACCATAAACTGCATTTTCTATAATGCATGTAGATTATTTTACCTGCAAAATGACAGCAACCCACCTCTAGGTGGAGGTGCACTGGATTCAAAAGTAGCCTGCAGCCGGAGAAATTTGCAGTGTAAAGTCTCCATTTTGCTGCATTTTAAATGGCTACTTTTGCTGCGACCCAGTTGTACTGGGTAGTGGGAATTCCCCACTTAAAGGTCGTAAATTTAAACTGGAACCCCTTCCAGTGGTAATTCCCTTTCGGAAAGTGAGAGTACAACTGTTTTACTTTAACTTTTAATAACATTTCTATATTATTTATGTCACATTTAGTCAGTCGTACACATAGTACTTTTCAGTGTTTGTAAGAGGGCGTGTTAAATGCTGTTTCTATGCACAGAATACCACGTAGAGCTCAATTATTGTTTGTCAGCAGTTCTCGTATCAATGAAAAATGGAGTGTGATGTTTTGTGTTTAGCTGAAGTTAAACATGAAACATCAAAGTTAATTACAACTGGCCCTTCGTAGGGCATCATAATGCTCATGTGGCCTTCAGTGAAAATGAGTTAGACATCCCTGCTTTATACTAACCAGAATGTTATCTTTTTAAATCAAGACTAAAGAAAATCACCAAAACTACTTTGTTAATAAACAGTTTTCTGTAAAAAGATTTAAAAACCTTTCATATTTCACACAAAGCTTCCAGAGAAATTACATTTGCCGGTGCTTTTCAGAAATGTAATTGAATAACATTTTACTTTGATAACTGAGCTCCTCAGCTGCAGTTCTCAGCTCTCTTTTAATTGCCTCACGGGTATGTTTCAAATTTGAGATTAGGCCTGGGCTGGGGGGGGTGTAACTGAACCTGGATGTGGAACCGTTTCAATTCTCAGCTTGTCTAAACTTCCAACATTATTGCATAAGAGTTGCAAGGCACAGAGAAAAGCTGTACTTTAAAGCATTTGGCCTACTTCAGTTTTGTGCAGAAAGCCAAGCACTGTAACACAGGTTAGGAGAGGAAATGTTCACATGAGCCTCGGGGAGAGCATGTTCCTGGGGTTTTTTTCCACGCTTTGCACATCTGCATGTGTGACTGTGTTCTAATGCTTGATTTGACTTGGGTTGTTTCTGTAATTGGTCCAAGGCCTCTAAGCTGTGGTAAACGGAGAGTTTGCACATTTCTTCCATCATTCCTGCTCTCTGGCCCACGGGCCGTTCCCACCCCTCTTTTTCCCGAGTTTTAATTGGCCAACATGAAGTTAAACGCTGAAATGATTGCTTGTGTTTTACTTGTTATGTCATGACTGTTAAACACACTCAGAGGCACCTCCATTGCCTTTGTATCCTCTGGCATCAGTCCATGTACATCCACACACACACTCATGTATGCATGCGCACATCCACACATTGCCTACAACCCAAAATGTCACAATAATTTATATCAGGTCAGCTGTAGCTGTACTTTTCTTGGAGAACAGGAATTGAATGCTTGCTCAGAGACCCCATGTTGCGTAATCACTTGCGCCTGAATGTTTCTTCTTTTGGATCCACAAGGAGCAACTAGTCTTTTTTTTTTTTAACTATTTCACAAAACATGTTTTTAACACACATCTGTTTGTGCTGTTTTCTATTTGAATTGGAGTTCTGCCAGTGTAGGAATACCTTTAAATTGCAGCTAGGCTGAACAAGTAAAAGTAATGCAAAGCTTAGTATCTGAAAGCACTGATCTGTGAGATATGTTTTTTATTAATTTTTTTTTCTGTTTGGCTCAGTCAACATCTTACTGCTCTGACCATTCCACCTCATATAAATTATGAACAAAAATGGCAAAATCTATTCCAGTATTATATAAAGTTATGGAGTTATTTAATGATAAAGTACTATTTACACTATATAATGCAATAATTGTTCCACATTTGATATATTGCATAGAGAAGTCTGGGGAAATGCATGTAAAACTATTACTCATCCTATTTTCTTTTTTTTTTTTACAAAAAAATAGCTATAAGAATTATTACAAGAAAGCATTACTATCACCCTTCTAATACATTG